>NW_007233035.1:0-22739 GCF_000164805.1 Carlito syrichta
CATGGGGATAGATAGGGGTCCTGTTTCAATATTCTGCATGTGGTCAGCCAATTTTTCCAGCACCATTTACTGAATAGGTTCTCTTCTCCCCACTGGTAGGTGGTGGGGGCTTTGTCGAAGATGAGTTGGTTGAGAAATTGAGGTTTTGCTTCTGGAATCTCAATTCTGTCCCATTGATCTATATGCCTGTTCCTGTACCAATACCAAGCTGTTTTGATGATTGTAGCTTTATAGTAAAGTTTGAAGTCTGGTATTGTGATACCACCTGCTTTGTTTTTTTTGCTGAGGATTGTTCTGGCTATTCTTGGACGTTTGTGTTTCCATATGAATTCCTGCATTGTTTTTTGTAGGTCTGAGAAGAATGTTGTTGGCAATTTAATGGATATTGCATTGAATTTGTAGATTGCCGTAGGTAAGATGGACATCTTCACAATGTTGATTCTTCCGATCCATGAGCATGGGATATTTTTCCACTTGTTCATGTCAGCTTTGATTTCTTTGAGCAGTGTTTTGTAATTTTCTTTGTAAAGGTCTTTCACGTCTCTGGTTAGGAAGATGCCAAGGTATTTCATTTTTTTGTGGCTATTGTGAATGGAATTGTGTTTTTTATTTGGGTTTCTGTCTGTTTATTGGTGTAGAGAAATGCGATTGTCTTTTGTACATTTATTTTGTATCCTGAGACTTTGACAACGACTTTTATCAATGTAAGGAGGCCTTTGACAGATTCTCTTGGGTTTTCAATGTACACCATCATATCATCTGTACCACTTTTTTTCATTCAGTCTAGCTTCAATGGGCAACATGGTTGGTTCCATGTTTTTGCTATTGTGAATAGAGCTGCAACAAACTTACGTGTGCACGTATCTTTTTTGTAGAATGATATGAGTTCCTCAGGGCATATTTCCAATAGGGAAATTGCCGAGCTGTATGGAAGGTCAATTTCTAGTTCTTTCAGAAATCACCACGCTGTCTTCCAAAAAGGTTGCACTAGTTTGCATGCTCACCAGCAGTGTAAAAGCGTTCCTTCTTCTCCACATCCTCGCCAGCATCTGCTGTTGTTTGGTTTTTTAATGATGCCCATTCTTACAGGGTTTAGGTTGTATCTCAATGTGGTTTTGATTTGTATTTCTCTGATGATGAGTGAGGCTGAGCACTTTTTCATGTGTCTGTTGGCTGCCCATATATCTTCTTTTGAGAAGTGTCTATTCATGTCTTTTGCCCACTTTTTAAAGGGGCTGTTTGTTTTTTTCCTTTTGGTGCGTTTGAGTTCCTTGTAGATCCTAGAAGTTAGGCCTTTGTCAGATATACAGTTGGCAAATATTTTTTCCATTCTGTGGGCTGTCTTCCTGCTCTCTTGATGGCTTTTTTTTTTTTTTTGCTTTGCAGAAGCTTGTTAATTTGATGAGATCCCACTAGTCTATCTTATTTCTTAAGGTATGGGCATTTGGGGTCCTGATCAGGAATTGGTTGCCAGTTCCAATTTCCATAAGGGTGTCTCCTGCATTTTCTAAGATTCTTATAGTTTGAGGTTTTACGTTTAGGTCTTTGATCCATTTAGAGTTAATTTTTGTGTATGGTGATAGGTAGGGGGTCTTGTTTCAATCTTCTGCATGTGGCCAGCCAGTTTTCCCAGTACCATTTACTGAATAGGTTCTCCTCTCCCCAGTGGTTGTTGTTAGAGGCTTTGTCAAAGAGAGTTGGTTGAGAAATTGAGACTTTGCTTCCGGAATCTCCATCCTGTTCAATTGATCTATATGCCTGTTCTTGTACCAGTACCATGCTGTTTTGAATACTATAGCCTTATAGAAAAGTTGAAAGTCTGGAAGCGTGGTATCTTCTGCCTTGTTTCTTTTCTAAGGATTGTTTTGGCTATTCGTGGTTGTTTTTGTTTCCATATGAACTAATGTATTGTCACTTCCAGGTCTGAGAATGATGTTGGCAATTTAATGGGTATTGCATTGAATCTGTAGATTGACCTTGGTAGGATGGACATTTTAACAATGTGGATTCTTTCTATCCATGAGCATAGAATATTTTTCCATTTGTTTATGTCTTCTTGGATTTCTTTGAGCAGGATTTTGTAGTTCTCATAATAAAGGTTTTCACATCTCTGGTTAGAAAGATTCAGAGGTTTTTCTTTTTTGTGTGTGGTTATTATCAAGGGGATTGTGCTTTTAATTTGTGTCTCTGCCTGCTTGCTGTTGGTGTATAGTAGTGCAACTGCCTCTTGCACATTTATTTTGTACCCTGATACTTTGCCAAAGTCCTTTATCAGTGCAAGCAGATTTTTGACAGACTCTCTTGGATTTTCAAGGTATAGGATCATATCATCAGCAAAGAGGGATAACTTGACTTCCTCTTTTCCTATTTGGATACCCCTGATTTCCTTTTCTTGTCTAGTTGCCCAAGCTAGGACCCCCAACACAATGTCCAACAAGAGGGTTGAGAGTGGGCAGCCTTGTCTTGTTCCAGTTTTCAAGGGAAATGTTTTTTGTTTCTGTCCATTTAGCAATATGTGAGCTGTGGGTTTATTGTAGATGGCACTTACTATTTTGAGATATGTTCCTTCCATACACAGGTGTTTGAGGATTTTTATCAAGAAGGGATGCTGAATTTTATCAAAAGCTTTTTCTGCATCTAATGATACAATCATGTGATTCTTGTTTTTACATCTGATGATGTATTTACCAGTCCTGCATCCTGGGGAAGAAGCCTACTTGGTCATGGTGGATAATTTTTGAGATGTGTTTTTGGATCCAATCTGCTAGAATCTTGTTGAGGATTTTTGTTTCTATGTTCATCAGGGATATTGGCCTGTAGTTCTCTTTTTATGTTGGATCTTTACCCGGTTTAGGTATCAGTGTGATGTTAGTTTGGTAAAATGATTTGGGGAGAATTCCATGTTTCTCAATTGCCTGGAATACTTTCAATAGGATTGGTATTAGTTCCTCCTTGTACGTCTTGTAGAATTCTGCTGGAAAGTCATCTGGTCCAGGACTTTTTTTGTAGGTAGATTTCATATGACAGAGTCAATTTCCTGGGTTGTTATTGGTCTATTTTAGTGTCTCAGTGTCTTCTTGTTTCAACCTTAGGAGGTTGTGTGATGTCAGAAAGTCCTCCATTTCATTTAAGTTATCAAGTTTGTTTCCATATAAGTGTACATAGTGATCTCTGATAATCTTTTGTATTTCTTTGGGATTAGTGGTGATTTGATCTTTTGTATTTCTGTTTTGTTTATTTGGGCCTTTTCTCTCTTTTTCTTGGTCATTCTGGTTAGGGCCCATCAATCTTGTTAATTCTTTCAAAGAACCAGTTTTTTGTTTTGTTGAGATTTTCTATTATATTTTTGTTTTCTATGTCCCATATTTGGGCTCTTATTTTGATGATTGGATTCTTCTGCTAAAGATAGATTCTTCTGCTAAAGATGATCTTCTTTTTCCAGTTCCCTTAGGTGATTTGTTAGACTCTCCACTTGTGATCTTTCTGTTTTCTTGATGTGTGCTCATAGAGATATAAATTTCCCTCTTAGAGCTGATTTTATGGCATCCCAGAGGTTTTGGTAAGATGTTTCTTTATTTTTATTTATTTCCAGGAATCTTTTAATTTCTACTTTGATTTCAGTGTACCCAGTAGTTGTTCAGCATCATGATGTTTAGTGTCCATGTTCTTGTGAGTTTTGGGGAAATGTTGTTTGTGTTGATATTTATTTTTATTGCACTGTGGACTGAGAATGTGCAAGGCAAGATATCAACCTTATGGAATTTGTTTATCCTGGATTTATGGCCAAGGATGTGATCAGTCTTGGAGTATGTTCCATGTGGTGATGAGTAGAATGCATATTCTGTGGTTGCTGGGTGGAATAATCTGTAGGTATCTATTAAGTCCATTTGGTCAAGTGTCAAGTTTAGGCTGTGGATCTCCTTGTTGATTTTTTGCCTCAATGATCTATCTAGGGTTGTTATTGAGGTATTCAAGTCCCCTGCTATAATAGTGTGAAAGTCAGTATCTTTTTTTAGTTTACTTAATAGTTGCTTTAAAATACTGATGCTCTTGTGTTGGATGCATATATGTTTAGGGTGCATATTTCTTGTTGATGGAATGAACATTTTATTATTATGTAGTGTTCTTTTGCATCTTTTTAAATTTTTATATGTTAAAGATTGTTTTGTCTGATATTAAGACCACTACTCCTGCCTTCTTTAGTGATCCATTTGCCTGGAAACTCATTTTCCATCCTTTAACTTTGAGTCTTTGTGCATCCCTTGTAGTAAGATGAGTCTCTGCTGGATGTTTTCCATCCTTTAACTTTGAGTCTTTGTGCATCCCTTGTAGTAAGATGAGTCTCTGCTGGATGCAGCAAATAATTGAGTCTTGGTTTCTAATCCAGTTTTCCATTCTGGATCATTTCAGTGGTGCATTTAGTCCATTCACATTCAGGCTGATTATTGAAATGTGATTGTTTCTCACTGTCACGAGGTTCTTATAAAGTTTTTTTCTTTGCTTCTTTTCTTTTGGTTTTGGGGTTCGTGTATGTGTGTGTTTTCAAGTTTCTTGTTGTCCTGTATTCTCTGTTGATTCTGTGCTCTGCTGTTCTCTCGGGAAGTGTGTGGTCATTCTTTTTTTTTCTTTCTTCTGTGCTTAATTCCTTTTTAAGTGTCCCCTGTAGACCTGGTCTGGAAGTTGCATAATGTCTTAGGGATTGGATATCTGTGAAGGATTTTAATTCTCCATCACTGATGAAGCTGAGCTTGGCTGGATAGGAAATTCTTGTTTGAAATTTTTTATCTTTGAGGACTTTGATTGCAGGGCTCCATTCCCTTCTTGCTTTTGTAGCATTTCTGCCGATAGGTCTGCTGTTATTCTGATTGGTTTTCCCCGGTAAGTAGTCTGAACTTTTTTTCTTGCTGCCTTTAGGATTTCTTTTTTTCTTTTCTATTTTCTTTCTTTTTTTTTTTTTTTTTGCCTACTTTGTATATGAATTACTATGTGTCTAGGGGTTGGTCTTCTCTGTATCTCTTGTGCTTGACTGGTCACATCTCTGGTGAGATGGGGATAGTTTTCTTGGATTACTTCCTGGAATACTTGCTCCAAGTTGTTCTCCATTTCCTTTTTTTTTCAGGGATACCAATCAGGTATAGGTTCAGCCTCTTTATATAATCACACATCTCTTGTAGGCTTTGATCTTTCTTTCTGAGTCTCCTTTCTATGTTTTTTATAGATCAGGTTAATTCCATGTTCTGGTTTTCAAGTTCTGAGATTCTTTCTTCAGCTAGATGAATTCTGCTTTCCATGCTTGTCGTCTTGTTATTTATTTCCTGGAATAAAATTTTTATTACCAAAATCTTTGTTACAAGTTCTTTCAATGTTGCATCTTATCTTTCTTGAGTCTTATTCACTCTTTCCATTCATTCTCTAATCCCTGTCATATTCCGGGGCCAGTCATCGGTGACTTCCATTGTTTGGGCACCAAGGTCAGATTTTTCTAGAGTTTTGTCTTTGGTACACTTGAAATTGTTTGAGTTCTTCCTTTGGTTTCTCCTCATTTGTGACAGAGCACTTGTTTTTCTCTTTAGTTCTGTTATTCAGCATCAGTGGGAGAGGTTGTCTCTTCTGATGTTTGCTCAGTCCTCTGTTCTTCCCTGATCTGGGCTCTGAATTTGTTCTGTTTTGAAATAGGATGGTAAAAGGGAAGCTTTGCTGTCTCTTGTAGTTTTTTAAAGTTCTAACAAAGTAAGGGATGAGGCACTCGGATTCAGAAACTACTTGCAAATTACAATGTTCTCTTATTGTGGTATGTGTTACCTGAGACCCATTTCCCACCATCACTCTATATTATGATGCAAAGCAGAAACCAATGCAAAAGCAATTTAACACACACACACACACACAGACAGACAGACATATGCACACAAAAAAACCAGAAAAACAACAAAGTGAAACAAAACAAACAACAACAAAAAAAAACCAAGAAAACCAAACACACACACACAGGTCTAGCACAAAGTGAATGGGAAGAAAAACAAAAAGACTGGAGGGAGGGGGAAAGGGAATTCAGGTCGAACCCTCACACATATATTGACACACACCTTAAACTACAAAAATGAAAACAAAAGTGTAAAAACCAACAACAACCACAAAATTGAAAGATGAACACTCAATCATTCACATACACACATAAACAGAAAATGACAAATAAAAGAAGAAAGAGACTTCTGGCAAGATGGCGACAGCATGGTTGGGATGGTGAGAATCTCCATGAAAGTGAGTTTCCATAAAGACTCTTGCTTTCCCCCCACCACCAGTTGCACGGGTCCAAGGCCTGGAAACCCTTGGTCCCACACACCGCTTGATTGGCGCAGCCCTCTTCACCACTGCTGTTCCACCCCAGGCAGCCCTGGACTCCCAGTAGAGTGGAGCTCCAGGCTCCTGCCCTCGCTACACCACCCCACCCAGCGCCAAGCCACCGCTGCCCACAGAGGCCCTCGGCTCCTGCCTCCTGGAGCTCCAGGCTCACTCACTGGCTGCACTGCTCTGCCAGCACCAAGCTGCCACTGCCTGCAGAGACCCTCAGCTACTGCCTCGTAGAGCTCCGGGCTCCCTCCCTGAGACACCACCCCAACCCACCCCAAGCTGCCACTGCCCAGGGAGGCCCTTGGCTCCTAGCCCTGTGGAGTCCAGGTTCCATCCCTGGCTGCACTGCCCAGCCCAACCCCAAGCCACTGACACCCAGAGAGGCCCTTGGCTACCAGCCCCTTGGAGCTCTGGGCTCCCTCTCCGGCTACAGCCTCCCTGACCCCAAGCCACCGCTGCCTGTGGAGGCCCATCGGCTCCCACCCCTTGGAGCTCCAGGCTCCCTCCCTGGCTGAAGTGCCCTGCCTGGCCCCAAGCCACTGCCGCCCACAGAGGCCCTCAGAGCCCACCCCTCAGAGCTCAGGGTTCCCTGCCCGACTGAAGTGCCCTGCCCCACCCCAAGCTGCAGCCACTTGCAGAGGCCCTCAGCTCCTGCCCCACAGAGCTCCAGGCTTTCTCCCTGGCTAAAGCACCCTACCTGGCCCCTAGCGGCTGCCACCACCCGTGGTGTCCTTTGGTGCCCCCCCTCAGAGTTCTGGGCTCCCTACCTGGCTGAAGCACCCCACCCAAACTCAAGCTGCCGACACCCATGGAGACCCTCAGCGCCCAACCCTTGGAACTCCAGGCTCCCTCCCTGGCTGAAGCACCCCCCCACACCCAAAGATGCAGCTGCCCATGGAGGCCCCTTGCCTCCCACCCCTCAGAGTTCCGGGCTCCCTCCTGGCTGAAGCGCCACTCCAGTCCCAAGCCACCAATGCCCATGGAGAACCTTCAGTTCCCACTCCTCGGAGCTCTGGACTCCCTCCCTGGCTGAAGTCCTGCCCAAGCTGCTGTTGCCCACAAAGGCCCTGGATGCCCACCTCTCAGAGCTCTGGGCTCCCTCCCTAGCTGAAAATGCCTCCCAGACCCCAAGCCACTGCTGTCCGTGGAGGGCCCTTGGCTCCCACCCCTCAGAGTTCCGGGTTCTCTCCCTGGCTGAAGCACCACCGCAGCCCTAAGTCTCCACTGCCTATGGAGGACCTTCAGCTCCCACTCCTTGGAGCTCCAGACTCCCTCCCTGTCTGAAGCTCCCAGCCCTGCCCCAAGTCTCTGCTACCCATGGAGGCCCTCAGCACCCACCCCTTGAAGCTCCAGGCTCCCTGCCTAGCTGAAGTGCCCCACCCCGCTCCAAGCCTCCACTGCCCACAAAGGCCCTTGGCTCCCTCCCGACAGAGCTCCGGGCTCCCTCCCTGGCTGCAGCAACCCACCCTGCCCCAAGCCACCACCACCTGTGGAGCTACAGGCTCCATTCCCTGCTGCGGTGCCCTGCCCCAAGCCTCCACAACCCAGGGAGGCCCTCAGTCCCTCCCTGTGGATCTCCAGGCTACCTTGTCAGCTGTACTACCCCACCCCCAGTCACCCTGCACTACACTGACCAGCAACACCCAGTAGTCTTGCACTCCACCCCCGAATCACCCCTGGCCACAGTGGGACCAGAGAATAGCTGGAGCTCTGTGAACAGGCAAAGACTTGCATTGCCCCATGAGCTCTGCCCAGTTCTGGACAGAGCCTCCAGGTTGGGACCTAAGAACAAAGAAAGAAAAAGTGGCCTAAGCTGCATGTGACATGCCATCCTACAGCATCCGGCTGTCTCACAATCTGCCTCCCCCAGCTAGACCTGGCTGCAGTAGAACCAAAAATCATCTGGAGCTTTGTGACCAGGCAGAGACCTGCATTGCCCCACATACCTCCATCCAGCTTTATCCAGCCTCCAATTTGGGATCCAAGACCTCATGTTTAGATAGGGAAATCGTACATCATAAGGAAATTGGTCAGCTTATGTCTGTATGATTGTATGTCCTAGTTTTTTTGTTTTTGTTGCTTTTGTTGGTTTGTTTTTGTTTTCTCTTACTCTTATCTGTTTTCAGGTCTGTTTTAATTTGTTAGCAGGTACCTTGGTCTGTTTTCCCTCTTACTCTTCTCTGTCTCCACCTTCCAATTCCCGCCCTCCCTGTTCCATTTCTTTCCTTTTTCTTACCTCATTTTACTTTCAGGGAGCAAACTTATTCTCCCACTGTATGGACAGATTACAAGACAGTGGGAAGCGGGTTCCAGTGTATCCATACAACTGTCAGTGGATACTGGGATCTGCAGATAGATTTTGAATCACAGCTCCCCCCTCAAATAAATCTCAAATCTGCAAAAGGTATAGCCCCCAAGCTACAAACCAGATTAAGAATCAAACAAAGCCAGAAGATTCACACTAGGAAGAATAAAAGACTGAGCAAACAGAAGTAAAAGCAATCCCACCACCCCTGAACAACAGATTTAAAGAAGACAGGGAAAAAATGAAAAAGTGGGGAGGAAAATTTACACAAATAAAGAAAAGCCAAAAGAAGAATATAGGTCTCAAACAGACCCCTGGGAGATCAGATAATGAGAAAACAGACTTCATAATGAAAACAATGAAGAGGCCCCAGATTGACTGGTCACATACTCTAAACCCAGACATCAAGAAGTTAATACAGAGAATATAAAGAATTGAGGAGAGACAAGAAGAAAATGGGAAGGAGATGATAACTGAGATAACAGCAGTAAAGGATACTGTGATTAAAATAAAGAACAAACTAGTAAGCATTGAAAGCAGAATTAACCAAGCAGAAGACAGAATCTCGGAACTTGAAGACCAAAATATAACACTAAACCAAACTGTCAAAAACATAGAAGAGAAGCTTAAAAAGACAGAACAAAGCCTTCAAGAGATGAGCAATTACTTTAAGAGAATGAACCTAAGAGTAATTGGACTTCCTGAGGCAGAAAGAGAGATAGAGACCACCCTGGAACAAACATTCCACAAAATTATTCAAGAAAACTTCCCTCATCTCATCAGTGATGCAAAAAATCAAACACAAGAAATTCAGACAACAAATAAGAAGACCAACTCCTAGGCACATAATAATTCACCTCAACACATTAGGTATAAAAGAAAAAATTCTAAAAGCAACAAGAGAAAAACATCAGACTACCTGCCAGGGAAGACCAATCCAAATAGCAGCAGATTTATCTACAGAAACACTTCAGACTAGAAGAGTTTGGAGCCCAATCTTCAAAGTTCTCAAACATAAACAAATTCAACCAAGAATAGCCTATGCAGCCAAGTTAAGCTTCATCAGTGAGAGAGAATTAAAATCTTTCCAAGATATCCAATCCCTAAGAACTTACACTGCCTCCAGATCACCCCTACAAGAAACTCTTAAGAAAGACTAAACACAGAAGAAAAGGGAAAAAGAACAACAATGTTCTCCACAAGAGTACAGGAAAAAGATGAGAAACACACATGAATGAACCCCCAAAAAACCAAAAGAAAGACAACAAGCAAACAAGTACAACAATAACTCTAAAGAATTTCATGACAAAGATAAACCCTCATATTTCAATAATTAACCTGAATTTGAATGGACTAAATGCACCACTGAAAAGATATAGAATGGCAAAATGGACAAAATATCATGGGGAAACAATATATTGTCGCCAAGAGACACATCTCATCAGAAAGGACACACACAGACTCAAAGTAAGGGGTTGCAAAACAAAATTTCAGGCAAATGGAACACAAAAGAAAGCTGCAGTTGCAATCTTAATCTCAGACAAAATATCCCTTAAGCTATCAAAAATTTAAAAAATGAAGTAGGTCACTATATAATGATAAAAGGTTCAATCCATCAACAAGAAGTATCCATCCTAAACATATATGCACCTAACATAGGTGCACCAACATTCATAAAGCAGCTTCAGCAAGCTTAAAAAAGAGATGGACTCTAACACTGTCATAACTGCGGACCTAAATACCCCACTCACAAACCTAGATAGATCATCAAGACAAAAAAACAGCAAGGAGACCCAGAACCTCAGTGAGACTGTTGGACAAATGAACTTAATTGATAACTACAGAACACTCCACCCAACGACCACAGAATATACATTCTACTCATCACCACATGGAATGTACTCCAAGATCTAACACATCAATGGCCATACATCAAGCATAAACAAATCTCATAAGATTGAAATCTTGCCATGCAACTTCTCAGACAACTGTCGAGTAAAAATAAATATCAACACAAAAACAATTCCCCAAAGCCCACAAAGACATGGACACTAAACAGCATGATACTGAACAACGACTGGGTCAACACTGAAATCAAAGAAGAAATTTAAAGATTCCTGGAAACAAATGAAAATTAAGAGATATCTTACCAAAACCTCTGGGTTGTCATGAAATCAGTACTAAGAGAGAAATTTATATCTATGAGTACAAATAAAGAAAATGGAAAGATCACAAGTGGAGACCCTAACAAACCACCTAAGGGAGCTGGAAAGAGAAGACCACCAAAACCCCAACTTTAGCAGAAGAATTCGAATCACAAAAATAAGAGCCCAAATATGGGACATAGAAGACAAAAATATCATAGAAAACATTAACAAAACAAAAAACTGGTTCTTTGAAAGAATTAACAAGATTGGTGGGTCCCTAGCAGAATGACCAAGAAAAAGCCCAAAAAACACAATCAGAAATAAAAAAGATCAAATCACAACTGACCCTGAAGAAATAAAAAGATTATCCGAGATTACTATGTACAACTATATGGAAACAAACTTGATAACCTAGATGAAATGGAGGACTTTCTGACATCACACAACCTACTCAAGTTGAAACAAGAAGACATTGAGAAACTAAAAGACCAATAACAACCCAGGAAATTGACTCTGTCATACAAAAACTACCTACAAAAAAAAGCCCTGGACCTGACAGTTTTCCAGTAGAATTCTATAAAACGAACAAGTAGGAGCTGACACCAATCCTATTGAAAGCATTTCAAGCAATTGAGAAAGATGGAATTCTCCCAAAATCATTTGATGAAGCTAACATTACACTGATACCCAAACCGGGTAAAGATCTAACAAAAAAAGAGAACTACAGGCCAATATCTCTTATGAACATAGATGCAAAAATTCTCAACAAGATTCTAGCAAATTGGATCCAAAAACAAATCTCTAAAATCATTCACCATGACGAAGTAGGCTTCATCCCCAGGATGCATGGCTGGTTCAACATTCACAAGGCCATAAATGTCATTAAGTATATCAACAGAAAAACAGGAACCACATGATTATCTCATTAGATGCAGAAAAAGCTTTTGATAGAATCCAGTATCCCTTCATGATAAAAACCCTCAAACACCTAGGTATACAGGGAACATACCTCAAAATAGTAAGCACCATCTACACAAATCCACAACTAACATATTGCTAAATGGACAGAAACTAGAATCATTTCCCCTGAAAACTGGAACAAGACAAAGCTGCCCACTCTTACCCCTCTTGTTCAATATTGTGTTGGATGTCCTAGCACCGGCAATTAGACAAAAGAAGAAAATTAGGGGTATCCACATAGGAAAATAGGAAGTCAAGTTATCCCTCTTTGCCGATGATATAATCCTATACCTTGAAAATCCAAGAGAGTCTGTCAAAAACCTGCTTACACTGATAAAAGACTTTGGCAAAGTCTCAGGGTACAAAATAAATGTGCAAAAGACAGTTACTTACTATACACCAACAACAAGCAGGCAGAGACACAAATTAAAAGCACAATCCCATTCACAATAGACACCAAAAAAATACCTCTACATCTTCCTAACCTTTACAAGGAGAATTACAAAACACTGCTCAAAGAAATCCAAGAAGACACAAACAAATGGAAAAATATTCCATGCTCATGGATAGGAAGAATCAACATTGTTAAGATGCCCATCATACCCAAGGCAAACTACAGATTCAATGCAATACCCATAATTTATGAACATCATTCTTCTCAGACCTGGAAATGACAATACAGAAATTCATATGAAAACATAAATGACCACGAATAGCCAAAACAATCCTTAGCAAAAGATACAAAGCAGGAAGTATCACAGTTCCAGACTTCAAACTTTACTATAAGCCTACAGTAATCAAAACAGCCTGGTATTGGTACAAGAATAGGCACATACAACAATGGAACAGGATAGAGATTCCAGAAGCAAAGCCTCAGTAACTCAAACAACTCATCTTTGACAAAGCCTCCAACAACAACCACTGGGGAGAGGAGAACCTACTCAGTAAATGGTGCTGGGAAAACTGGCCGAACACATGCAGAAGATTGAAACAAGACCCCCTACCTATCACCATACACAAAAATTAACTCTAAATGGATCAAATACCTAAACATAAAACCTCAAACTATAAGAATCTGGGAAAATGCAGGAGACACCCTTTTGGAAATTGGAACTGGCAACCAATTCCTATTCAGAACCCTAAAGACCAATACCTTAAGAAATAACACAGACAAGTGGGACCTTATCAAACTGATGAGCTTCTGCAAAGCAAAAGAAACCATCAAGAGATCAGGGAGACAGTCCACATAATGGGGAAAAAATATTTGCCAACTGTATATCTGACAAAGGCCTAACATCTAGGATCTTAAGGAACTCAAATGCACCAAAGGAAAAAAACAAACAGCCCCTTTAAAAAGTGGGCAAAAGACATGAATAGACACCTTTCAAAAGAAGATATATGGGCAGCCGACACACACATGAAAAAGTGCTCAGCCTCACTCATCATCAGAGAAATGCAAATCAAAACCACATTGAGATACCACCTAATCCCTGTAAGAATGGCCATCACTAATAAAACAAAAAACAACAGATGCTGGCGAGGATGTGGAGAAAAAGAAATGCTTCTACACTTTTGGTTGGAAAGCAAACTAGTGCAACCTCTTTGGAGACAGTGTGGTAATTTCTGAAAGAACTAGAAATTGACATTCCATACAGCCCACCAATTCCCCTATTGGGAATATACCCTGAGAAACTCAAGTCATTCTACAAAAAAAGATACCTGCACACTTATGTTTGTTGCAGCTGTATTCACAATAGCAAAAACATGGAACCAATCATGTTGCCCATCGAAGCTGGACTGGATTTTAAAAAGTGGTACATATATCCAATGGAATATTATGCAGTCATAAAGAAGGACAAACATATGGACTTTGAAGCAAATTGGATGGATTTGGAGTCGATCACAGAAACAAAGAACAGAGTTCCATATGTTCTCACTCATAAGCAGACCTTGAACAACTATAATGCTATAAGAAATTGATCGACAGTAGTGGGAAACTGTCAGGGAAGGGGTGGGATTGGCAGCTGAGGAAAACTGCTTGGGGAGGGAGGGGCATACCTCATCAACGAGGGTACCTGCATGATCAACGTTTATATACCTAACCCTGAATTGCACCCCACTTCTTTATTTAAAAAATCAAATAAAAAAAGAAGAAAGAAACAGAAAAAGAAAAGGAAAAAAGTGTGGGGAATGCAGATCAAAACCTCACATACACATTTATGCACAAAGGAAAAATATTTTTTTTAATAGTTGAACAAACAGTCCAAACAATTTTTTTAATTAAAAAAAATAGAAAAGCTTTTAAAAACCTGCCCTTTTGTGGCAGGCTCTGTAATTGTTCTTCTAATCAGATCTCTCTGCAGAGCCACCTCTTTCACTCTCTCCTCGGTGTCTGAAGCTGCAGTCCTCCCGTCCCACTCTCATATGGTCAGGAAGATTTCCTCCAGTGGGGAAGTATGGAATTGTCTCTTCCCCAGGTATATACTCATGGGGAGGTTGCCCCAGCCAGCTTTATCCTGGAATGGAATTCTCCAATTGCGACTGATGTCCAGACTCCACCTGGGTTTGTCCCTCTCAGTCGTGGTCCAGCTGTGTGGGTCTGACATTCAGAGGATTGCTGGGGCAGAGGGGGTTTGGGTCAGCCCTGGACTCACCACTGATATCTTTGGAGTTTTTCCTTGTCCTTTTCTGGCCATACCCTTTGTCCCACAGCTGGATCAGGGTAGGGAGTGGGGCACCTGGAACTCAGCACTCATCAGGTCCCTCAGAAGTTTGTGTTCCCAGGATGTTCCCTCTGGGCCACAATCAATCCCTGAGTAGTTGATCCTCCAGTTTCAAAGATCCGGCCTGTTGCTCCGTGGTGAGCAAGTTGGAGCACTTTCCTGCCACCTCAAGATGGTGGTGGGTGCCTCTCCTGTCCTCTTCCATGGGACCTTGCCTCTGGACTCCCTTCACCACCCCTGCTGCCTGTGCTCTGCCAGGTGCTGAAGTTGTGAGGCAAAGCCAGGAACTGACAGTCTCTCTCCTGCTGCAATGGTGAGGGAGAACCTGGGGTGATAGCTTCTCCCCGCCACTTTTTCACAGGAAAACTTCTGTCCATTAAAAAAAAATTGTGCCGGCTCGGTTGCTCAGCCTGTAATCCTGTGCCTTTGGGAGGCTGAGGTGAGTGGATTGCCTGAGCCTGCGGGTTTGAGACCCACCTGGGCTGCTGAGACCTCATCTCTACAATAAATCAAAAAATTAGCCGGGCGTGGTAGCACATGCCTGTAATTCCAGCTACTCGGAAGGCTGAGGCGGAAGGATCGCCGGAGCCCAGCAGGTCGAGGCTGTGGTGGCTGGGAGCGGCCACTGTACTCCAGTCTGGGTGACAGAGTGAGACTCTAACTCAAAAAAAAAAAAATTGTGCTCAACTTCTGAGACCTGGGAGGAACCAGGGATGAAGTAAACAAGGTGCAGCACCAGCTGTTGCACCAGGGGCCTGGCCACTTGCTCACAAGCTCCCACTTAGACAGTCTCTCCCAACATTTTCTTCCCAAGGAGGGTTTGTTAATTTAAAAAAAAAAGAAAGAAAGAAAATGGCACTTAGCTTCTGTGTCCAAGGAATTGCTAGTGTCCAAGCCCAGAATCTGTGGCACCAGCTTCTGCACCAGAGAGTCCTGGCCACCAGCTCCATAGCCCTCACTCAGTCAGTCACTCACATGCTCACTCGCTCACCAGCACGTACACAAAACTTTCCATACACTCACTCACTCAAATGGGGACTCACATTGTTCGACTGGTTTAGCCACCATCTTCCCAACCTCCATCCCACTTTGGAATCTTCTGTCCGCTTTTTATTAGAGCTGTTTGTATTTTTTTCCTTTTGGCATGTTTGAGTTCCTTGTAAATCCTGAGTGTTATACTTTTGTCAGATATACAGTTGGCAAATATTTTTTCTCTTTCTGTGTGCTGTCTACTTGCTCTCTTGATGGTTTCTTTTGCTTCCTGGATGCTTTCCAGTTTAGTGGCATCCCTCTTAACTATCTTATCTTTTATGGCATGGGCATTTGTGATTTTGATCATGAAATGGTTGCCTATTCCAATTTCTATTAGGGTGTCTCCTGCATTTCTAAGGTTCTTATAGTCTGAGATTTTATATTTCAGTGTTTGATCCATTTGGAGTTGGTTTTTTTGTATATGGCAATAGGTAGGGGTCCTGTCTGAGTCTTCTGCATGTGGCTAGCCAGTTTTTCCAGCACCATTTACTGAATAGATTCTCAACCCTCCAGTGGTTGTTGTTGGAGGTTTTGTCAAAGATGAGTTGGTTGAGAAATTGAGATTTTGCTTCCAAAATCTCTATCCTGTTCCATTGGTCTATATGCCTGTTCCTGTACCAATATCAGGCTATTTTGGTGATTGTAGCCTTATAGTAAAGTTTAAAATCTGGAAGTGTGATACTTCCTGCTTTGTTTCTTTTGCTGAAGTTTGTTTTGGCTATTCATGGTTGTTTATGTTTCCATATGAATTTCTTTATTTTCATTTCCAGGTCAGAGAAGAATAAAGTTGGCAATTTAATAATTTAATAGGTTTTGTGTTGAATCCATAGATTGCCTTTGATAGGATGAACATCTTAATAATGTTGATTCTTCAAATCCATGAACATGGAATGTTTTTCCATATCTCTGTGTTTTGATTTCTCTGAGTAGTGTTTTGCAGTTTTCATTGTAAATGTCTTTTGTCTCTCTGGTTAGGAAGATGCCCAGATATTTCTCTCTCTCTCTCTCTCTCTTTTTTTTTTTGTAGCTATTGTGAATGGGATTCTGCTTTTTATTAGGTTTTCTGCTTGTTTGTTGTTGGTGAATAAGAATGTGACTATCATTTGCACATTTATTTTGTACCCTGAGGCTTTGCCAAAGACCTTTATCAGTGCAAGGAGGTTTTTTGACTGATTCTCTTGGATTTTCAAGGTATAGAATTATATCAACAAAGAGAGATAACTTGAGTTCTTCTTTTCCTATTTGGTTTTCCTTACTTCCTTCTCTTGTCTGATTGCTTTAGCTAGGACTTCCAATACTATGTTGAACAGGAGAGGTGTGAGTGGGCAGCCTTGTCTTGTTCCAATTTTCAGGGGAAATGCTTCCAATTTCTGTTTGTTTAGCATTATGCTGACTGTGGGTTTATCATAGATGGCTCTTCCTATTTTGAGGTATGTTCCCTCTATGCTTAGGTGTTCAAGGGTTTCTATCAGGTAGGGATACCAGATTTTATCAAAAGTTGTTTCTGCATTTAATGATATAATCATGTGGTACTTGTTTTTATATCTGTTGATGTATTTAATTACATGTAGTGTCTTGTGGATGTTGAACCAGTCCCACATCCCAAGGATGTAGCCTGCTTGGTCAAGGTGGGTGATTTTTGAGATGTGTTGTTGGATCTGATTTACTAGAATCTTGTTGAGAATTTTTGCATCTATGTTTATCAGGGATATTGGCCTGTGGTTCTCTTTCTTTGTTGAATCTTTACCCAGTTTGGATATCAGTGTGATTTTTAGCTTCATAAAATGATCTGGGGAAATTTCCATCATTCTCAGTTGCCTGGAATACTTTCAGTAGGATTGATATCAGCTCTTCCTGTATGTTTTGTAGAGTTCTGCTGGAAAGTCTTCTGGTCCAGGGCTTTTGATTTGTTTTTGGTAGGTAGTATTCTTATGACAGAGTCTATTTCCAGGTTTGTCATTGGTCTATTTAGGGTCTGAATTTCTTCTTTTTCAACCTTGGGAAGCTGTATGGTGTCAGAAAGTCCTCCATTTCAATTAGGTTTCTGAGTTTGTTTCTACAGGTGTGCATAATAATCTCTGATAATCTTTTGTATTTCTTCTGTGTCAGTTGTGACTTGATCTTTTGCATTTCTGATTGTCTTTATTTGGGCTTTTTCTCTGATTTCCTTGGTCAATCTGACTAGGGGTCCATCAATCTTGTTTATCCTTTCAAAGAACCAGCTTTTTGTTTCAATGATTTTTTTTTTTCTATAACATTTTTGTCTTTTGTGTCCCATATGTGGGCTTTTACTTTGATGATCTGGATTCTTCTGCTGAAGTTAGGGTTTTAGTGGTCTTGTCTTCCCACCTCCCTTAGTAGATTTGTTAGACTGTTAGCCTGCAATCTTCCTATTTTCTTGATGTGTGTTCATAAAGATATAAATTCCCCTCTTAGAACTGTTCTAATGGAATCCCATAGGTTTTGGTAAGAAGTATCTTTATTTTCAGAATCTTTGTTTTCAAGGAGTAGAAGAATCAAATCAGTAAAAAAGAAGTTATACATCAGTGTGATAAGTACTTCACAGTCACACGTACAGAGGACTATGGAAAAGGTGGATAGAGTATTCCAGGCAAAGGAAACAGATCATGCCAATGACAGGATGTACAAATAATCTTTTGAGTCAAACAAGAAGTGTCTGATCATTCTCATAAGTGATTGCAAAGAAATAGTTATTTGTATGAGAGCTCTGCCTGCTGAAACCTGGTCAACTTTCACATATTTAAATAGACTCTTTCTCAAGAAGGGTATGTACAACTTTTAAATGATCAGTTGGCTGAACAAAATGCACTATGTGACTGGAGTACTTTATCAGTTTAAACAAGTAGGACTTGCCCTATGGTGTTTTAAATGATGCACACTTCATTATCATATGGGTCTTGGCCATTGGCATGTGGACCCTAATGGATCATAGCTCAGACTTCTAGGAAGCTTTTTCAAGGATGCAACACTGAGGCAGGGCCTTCCAACGGGTGTTACCTTAGAAAATGAGGCCAAAGAGCACAGAAAAATTGATCTTAATGGAGTTGAAGAATTCTGAATGCAAAATTCTCAAGCTCAATCTAAATGAGCCCCATAGAAGGATGATTTATTACCAAAGGACAGAGGGAAATGATTAGCCTTAATGAAGCA
Source organism: Carlito syrichta (assembly GCF_000164805.1). NCBI lineage: Eukaryota > Metazoa > Chordata > Mammalia > Primates > Tarsiidae > Carlito > Carlito syrichta. The sequence continues at coordinate 18,690 of NW_007233035.1, forward strand.
CCTTGTAGCTTATGCAAATTGGATCTGATTCACCACTGACTTAAAATTCCCAATGACTTCTAGCTAATCAACTTTAATCATAGACATGCCTAATGGCCCTTTTGTCTGAGGACTTGATGTACTGCCTGGCTTTATCATTAGGTGATGGGGTGGGAGGGTACATGCCTACCATTTGGAGTGGCGTGGGATAGACCAGCTGCCCAGTCACTTTGCTGTGGGAATGCCTGAAACCTTCCCTCCACCTCATCTTTCTCAAGTTTCCACCTCTAACAATGGGAAAGGCCCATTTACAGAAGAAAAATTAAGACAGATACTCCTAAATCAGTTCCAAAATCTAAAAGTCGTTTGATAATAGAGGTTTTAATATCAAGAAAATGTCAGTTATTTATTCTGCAGGACTTTGAAGTAGACATGATGGGATTAGACGTTCAGGCTGGCATAGCAATAGTCCTGTAAGGAAATTACCAGAAATCCTTTTTTGATAATTTAGCTCATTTGATTTTTGTCTTTAAGTCTGAAATAAATACGTAACAGAATTGGTAACTGTGTTATTAAGGATACATTATCACCAAATTATTTCCTAACAGCTGATGCCTCAGTAACTGTTTGGAAAATCCTTGTACTAAGGGTGTGTGCATGAGTTCTGGCTGAATGCTATCTGCTCACCCACACAGCTATCTGTCTGAGTGTCTGCAGCAATGAAGCCTGACTGGGACCAACATTTCATCCTGTTACAAAAGCAGTTTATCAGCTGCAGGCACTGAGAAACTTTCTCAGCTAGTTAAGGCTTGCCTTGTATTCATAATCTCTCATTCCTAGTCTTAAAATATTTTCCACTTAGCAAATTTTGCTTCCTTGTGTTATTGCTGAATCAGCCAATAATAACTAATTTTATGTCTTTTTTTGAATCCTGCCAATCTGGCTTATTTTGGTTGAAAGAAAGTGAGAGTGTCAAACAAAGCAGTCACATTTCACAGTCTCTCAGATAGCTTTTCAGGAGGAACTCAACTAAATCTCATCCCACTCATTCACTCAGATGGATGTTTACTAAGAGGGTACAGCTCAGCCAGTGGAAGGGCTCTGGCTAAGTGCATTCCAAGGGTCCGCAGCACCGTGCAGATAATCCTGGCCTTTGCTGCATCACTACCTGGATGTGTTGGACCTCAGGCTTTTGGATTACAACAACCAGTCAAATTTATGTTTTTATTTTATTTAAATAGCTTTTGGGGGGTACAAATAGTTTTGATCTGTGCTTTTAGCTTACCCTTCATCACACCATCTGTGTACATGGAACCCGATAAGTGATTTTTCATTGCTCCTCTTCTTTCTCTCTCCCTCTTCTGAGTCTGCAGTGCCCTCTATGTTATCATGGATCCTTGGTTTGGCTCCCACTTACAAGTGAGAACATGAGCTGTTTGGTTTGAGGTTCCTGTGTTAGTTCACTTAGGATAGTGTTCTCCAATTCCACCTAAGTTGCTGCAAAAGACATTATTTCATTCTTTTTGGTAACTGAATAGTATTCCATAGTACATATACCACATTTTAATAAGTCATTGATTGGCTGATAGGCATTTAAGTTGATTCCACATCTTCACACTGTGAATTGTGCTGTAATGAACATGCAGGTATTAGTGTCTTTTTTGTATAATGACCTCTAGTGCGATTGCTGAGTCAAATGGTAGCTCCATTTTTAGTTATTTGAGAAATCTCCATACCAATTTGCATAGAGGTTATATTAATATACACAATCGGTGTAAAAGTATTCCCTTCTCTCTGAATCCATGTCAGCATATATTATTTTTTGACTTTTTATGATGGCCATTCTGACTAGTATAAGGTGGTATCTCATTGTGGTTTTGATTTCCATTTCCCTGACGATTAGTGATGTATAGCATTTTTTGATGTTTGTTGGCTATTTAAATATCTTTATTTGAGAGATGTCTGTTAATGTCTTTTGCCCACTTTTTAATGGGGTTGTTTGCTTTTTTCTTGCTGATTTGTTTGAGTTCTTCGTAGATTCTAGATATTAGTCTTCTGTCAGATGTATAGTTTGCGAATATCTTCTCCCATTCTGTAGGCTGTTTATTTGCTCTGTTGATTATTTCTTTTCCTCTGCATAAGTTTTTTAGTTTACTTAAGTCCCACATATTTATTATTGTTTTTGTTGCATTTGCTTTGGGAGTTTTAGCCATAAATTCTTTGCCTAGGCTAATGTCCAGAAGAGTTTTCCCTAGGTTTTCTACTAAAAGTTTTATAGTTTCAGGCCTGACATTTGAATTTCTAATCCATCTCTAGTTAATTTTTTGTATATGGGGAGAGATAGGGATCAAGTTTCATTTTTCTGTATATAGCCGTCTAAATTTCCCAGTACCGTTTGTTGAGTAGGGTGTCCTTTCCACAGTATAAGTTTTTGCCTGCTTTGTTGAAGATCAGTTGGTTGTAGGTATTGGGGTTTATTTTTGGATTCTCTATTCTGTTCCATTGGTACATGTATCTGCTCTTGTACCAGTCCCATGCTGTTTTGGTTACTACAGGCTTGACAACTAGACCAAATAAAAAGTTGGTAAATAATATGGATTGATGCCAACCAGGAAAATTTAAAAAGAATGTTGGCACCAATCCACATTTAGCAACTTTTTATTTGGTCTAGTTGGTAAATTGCCATAATTTCATAAGATGACTTTTTTTTCATTTTTATTTATGTATTTTTTTAAAGATGTGGGGTACAATTCAGGGTTAGGTATACAAACAAGGTATCCTTGTTGATGAGGTGTGCCACTCCCTCCCCTAGCAGTTTATCTCAACTGCCAATCCCACCCCACCTCCCCTGGCAGTTTCCCACTACTGCCAATCTCTTTCTTATAGTATTATAATTGTTCAAGGTTGGTTTATGAGTGAGAACTTAATAGTACTCTGTTCTTTGTTTCTGTGATAGATCACTGAGTATGATTGACTCTAAATTCATCCAAGTTGGTGCAGAGTCCATATGTTTGTCCTTCTTTATGGTTGCATAGTATTCCACTGTGTATATATACCACATTTTTTATCCAGTCCAGCTTCGATGGGCAGCATGGTTGGCTCCATGTCTTTGTTATTGTGAATAGAACTGCAACAAACATATGTGTGCAGGTATCTTTTTGATAAAATGATTTGAGTTCCTCCAGGTATATTCCCAGTAGGGGAGTTGATGTGTATTCCAGAGGCTGCACTAGTTCGCATTCCCACCAGCAGTGTAAAAGCATTCCTTTTTCTCTGCATCCTCACCCAGCATCTGTTTTTGTTTGTTTTATTAATGATGGCCATTCTTACTGGGGTTAGGTGGTATCTCAGTGTGGTTTTGACTTGCATTTCTATGATGTAAATGAGACTGGGCACTTTTTCATATGTCTGTTGGCTGCCCATATATCTTCTTTTGAGACATGTCTGTTCATGTCTTTTGCCCACTTTTTAAAGGGGCTGTTTGTTTGGTTTTTTCCCTTCAGGCATTTGAGTTCCTTGTAGATACTAGATGTTAGGCCTTTGTCAGTTATACTGTTGGCAAATATTTTTTCCCATTCTGTAGGCTGTTTCTCTCCTCTCTTGATGGTTTCTTTTGCTTTGCAGAAGCTCATCAGTTTGATGAGGTCCCACTTGTCTATCTTATTTCTTATGGTGTGGGCACTTAGGGTTCTGTTCAGGAATTGGCTGCCAGTTCCAATTTCCAAAAGGGTGTCTCCTACATTTTCTAAGATTCTTAGAGTTTAAAGTTTTACGTTTAGGTCTTTGATCCATTTAGAGTTAATTTTTGTGTATGGTGATAGGTAGGGGTCCTGTTTCAATCTTCTGCATGTGGTTAACCAGTTTTCCCAGCACCATTTACTAAATTGGTTCTCCTCTCCCCAGTGGTTGTTGTTGGAGGCTTTGTCAAAGATGAGTTGGTTGAAAAATGGAGACTTTGCTTATGGAATCTCTATCCTGTTCCATTAGTCTATATGCCTGTTCTTGTACCAATACCAGGCTGTTTTGATTATTGTAGCCTTATAGTAAAGTTTGGAGTCTGGAAGTGTGATA
>NW_007233036.1:0-77834 GCF_000164805.1 Carlito syrichta
AGTGACATGTGCATGCCTAATAACCTCCATGCTGTGCAGTCATGCAATAGGCACCAAAGTAGAATCACAAAAGGAAAATTAATAAATAGAACTGTATCAAAGTGAAACACTTTTTGTCTGCGAAAGACACTGTTAACACGAAAAGAAAAGCTGGGAAAAAAATTTGCAAATCACATACTCGACAGGGGACTAGTATCTAGAATATATAAAGGACTCTGAAAACTAAGGATGAAGAAAGCAAACAACCCAATCCAGTTAGAAAATGAGCCACAGATATGAAGAGACGTTTTACTTCAGAGGATAGGCAGGTATCAAATAAGCACATAAAAAGATGTTCAACATTAGCCACAGGAAAACGAAAATTAAAATCACAGTGAGATATCACTACATACCTATCAGAATGACTAAAATATAAAGTAGTGACAACATGAAATGCTGGATGTGGAGAAACTGGGTCACTCATACATTGCTGGTGGAAATGTAAAATGATGCAGTCACTCGGGAAATCAGTTTAGCACTTTCTTAATAAATTAAGTATTCAAATTCCAAGAACCCTAGCAGTTGTACTTCTGGGCATTATCCCAGAGAAATCAAGACTTAAGTTCACACAAAAACCTGTACATGGATGTTTTGGCAGCTTTTTTGTCATTGTTCAAAACTGGGAGCAGCTCAGGTGTCCTCCAACCCTGAATGATTAAGCAAACTGGTACATCAGTGCCATGAAATGCTACTCAGCAATAAAACAGAACAAACCATTGATACACCCAACAATACTAATGAATGTCCAAGGAATTGTGATGAGTTAGGAAAGTCAATTTCCAAAAGATTTCATACTGTAGATTTCATTTATGTAACATTCTTGAAATGGCAAGAGTGTAGAAATGGAAACCAGATTTAAAGATTTAAAGGGTTTAAAGAAGGGAAAAGAATTGAGGAGTGGCTATAAATAACAACAGGAGGAACCTCTGTGGTGATGGAATTTTTCTACATTGACTCTCTTTATACTGATATGCTGGACACTGATACACTGGTTGTAATACTAGACTACAGTTTTGGAAGATGCTGTCATCAGGGAGTGAACTGGGTGGAGGAGACATTGGGTTTGTCTGTGTTGTTCTTGCTACTGCGTGTGAATCTATAATTATCTCAACATTTAAAAAAGTTTAATTAAAAAATTACAGAGATTGTGAGAAAAATGGGGCTAGGAATGCAGCGCTCAAAAATTTTGTCAATGACATTAAAAATACTGAGAACCTTACAAAGCTGTTAGCAACATATACACATTTTAAGTGGTTAGGAAATACAGAAATATTTCACTAAACATAGTCCTTTACCTTGGAAAGGCCCGAAGTTCGCCTATGGATGTGGGCATTCGGGGGCAGGGTGGGAGTTGCAGCTTGGAGTGCATGAAGTACTGGAGGGCTGAGGATATGAAACGAGATGAAGGTTTTAACACTGGAGGTGGATTGGTGAGCTCATGAGACACACGGTGAACTGAGGTTGCTAGTAGATGTTTGAGGAATGAGATGCGTGCTTGTGCGTGTTTTGTGTATTCTTACTCATCTCATCAATCTATGTACAGTTTTTGGTGTTTACTTACTGCTTCTCATAGGGGCAAAATTGCAAATAAACAGCATAAATCTGTGTTATGCTCAAACTGTTTCTGAATATATTAATTGCTTTAAAAAATTGTATCTTTCAAAACAGGCATTAAAGCAGAACTGATTGCATACTCAGTGTATTCAAATAATGTAATGCACAAATAATTACTGGAAAGGGAAGAAAATCCCACTCCAAATAATAAGTAATGCCATCAGAGATTTCAGAGATGTTTGACCATAGTGATCCTATTTTTTTCCATTGGAAACAAAATTGATTAAATTTAAAAATAGGTAAAACTTTCTGAACTTTGACTTCAAAACAGTATTATAGTGTATCAGATGTAAGGTAAAAGGGAGTAAAAAAAACTTTGGAACAATTTTAAAAAAGAGAAAAGACAAAAAATATTTATGCTTTCTTTTCTTCTTCTTTTTTTTTTTTTTTTTTTGAGTTGGCATCTCACTCCATTGCCCAGGCTGGAGTGCAGTGGCATGCTCATGGCCTCAGCCATTCAAGTAGCTGGAACTACAGGCATGCACCACCACATCTGACTAATTGTTTAATTTATTGTAAAGATGAAATCCTGCCAAGTTGCCCAGGCTGGTCTCAAACCTGTGGGCTCAGGCAATCCTCTCACCATGGCCTCCCAAAGTGCTGAGATTATAGGAAAGAGGCACTGCGCCTGGCCCTTGTTGGTTATCTTACCTACATTCTAGTCTAACAAATAAGGGAGATTTTAAAAGTATTATGTGTTAGAAAACAATAAATACACTTATATTACTTTTTAAAAGAAAGTCAAATGTATTTTGTATATTTTGCTGTTGGAGGTACTATATCTTCCTGGGTAGATGGTAACATAAATTGGGTTGAGCATTAGAGCATATTACTCATGGATTACGAAACTGAGCCTGTGGATGATGGGTTCATGGATATAGAAACAGTGCTAGTGAAATAAAGGTCATCAGTTTCATTCCTACGGCCTACCAAACTGTGTTTACTTCTGTTGCTATAGACGGCTAACCTACCCAGACCCTCCATCTTGCTGTACATTCTGTCAGTCATAAAAGAAATTTGTGAAGCAATAGATTAGTCCAAATCTGTCACCACTTGGAAATTCTATTGATTATAGATCAATAGGGCAAAGGCATTAAACTTAGACACCCAGGCAGTCAGACTGCTAGTTAGACATTGCTCCAATCAAGAGTTATTTTTGTATAGCTGGTCTTGGAGTTCAGACATGAAACAACATGTGATGACATACAAGGTATGGAGAAGGAAGTGCCATGGGATGATTTTGTTTCAACTGAAAGTTAATAACCCCCATAGACAGTGGGGTGAAAAGTAGTTGTGGAGAAAGATTCTGAGCTTCACGCTGAAATCATTTTAAAAAGTGCAGTGTTTTCTAGAAGTGAGAAGATGACAGCAACTATGACAAAACCAAGAGGGATGTGTGTGGGCAGATTAGAATCCAGGAAGGAAGGGCCCCAGGGTCACAACTCACTCTTTCACAAGCTCAGCTGCAAATAACACATTAGTCAAAAGTAGAAGAGAAAAGGTCTCCATTTTCAATATGAGAGGGTAATAGACACAACCTCAACCCACAAATTATAAAGTAAACCTTCCAGATACTGAGGAATATGCACCCATGGAAACAGGAGGAAGCCGAGTGCCCACACAACCTCCTCAGACATTGAGTAGGATACCTGTTTCCTTAAAGTTTATTTTACCATCCTGAGAAGTCCAGCTGCTAATTCTTTAATGAAAGAGACAAGCTCTCCAGATTGTGACAAACCTAAAGTAAGTATACCCCTTGTAGACTCCTCGGTCAAAGACCTCAGAATGGCCAGAAAGAGAATTATGCAGGATCCAGAGGGCAAAATGAAACATCAATCCAAATATTCAGAAACCTCAACAGATACCAAGAATAAACTTAAACATCCCAACCTACACTCACTGATGTGAAATTGCAGAACATTCAAACCAAGGGAAAGATTTTGAAAGCATTCAGACAGAAAACATACATTATTTGTAAAGGAAAGGCAGTTATGCTGATGGCCAACTTCTCAACCAAAATAGAAGTCAGAAGATAGTGAAAGAAAATCTTCAAATTGCTGAGAGAAAGTTAATGTCAATTTAGAATATTTTTTCCTAAGAACAAAATAAGCCATTTTCAGACAAATCAAAATTGAGAGTAGGCTATAGGAACTCTCACCACAGGAACTTCTAAATAATGTCTTTCAAGAAAAAAAAATGAGCCCCTAAGTATTCAGATTCAAGAAAGAAAGATGAAGAAATAAATTATTAAACACATTGGTAAGTTACAAAACATATTGACCATATAAAGCAATATTGATTAAAAAACACAAGAGTACGAATGACTATAGAAACATGAACAATGATGAAATGGGACTCAAGAAATTAGTATTCTAAGGTAGTGGTTCCCAACCTTTTTAGCATCAGGAACCAGTCTAATGGAAGACAATTTTTCCACAGTATCTTAAGACATCAGATTCTCACAAGGAACATGCAACCTAGATCCCTCACATGTGTAGTTCGCAATAGGGTTTGCCCTCCTGTAAGAATGTAATGCTGCCACTGATCTGACAGAAAGCTGAGATAAGGCAGGACCGCAAGTGATGGAGAGTGGTTGTAAATACAGATGAAACTTTACTCACTCACCCACCACTCACCTCCTGCTGTGTGGCCCTGGCTCCTAGCAGGAGGTGAGCAGTGGATGACTGAGTGGAGCTTCATCTGGGGATTCCTGTTCTAAAGTTCTTTATACTGTGTAAGAAGAAGGTAGAAATAAAGAACTTTAGGTTAAAAATCAGTGTAACAGTTTTAGAGGATACCAAATGTTGTGCATGACTTAAAAATGAATAAGGAGGACAAATAGAAACAAAAGAGCAGAAACCACCCAAAAGAGGGCAGATAAATTGGGAGGAAAGGAAATGATAGAAAAATTTTAAGTGTAAAATGAAATTCTAGAGGCAATAGGAAGTTTATCAGCAACCAAAATAAATTTAAACACATCAAGTTCCCTGGTTAAAAAATCGATATTACAGTAGTCAAAAAAAAAATCTAATTCTATGCTGTTTGAAGATATATACCTAAGGTAAAAACACAGGAAGGCTAAAAAGTATAGAAAAGAATATACAGCACCAGGCAAACTCTAATCAAGAGAAATCTGGTGAAAAATTTGTGCCAAAAAAACTTTAAAGCAACAAAACATACAAGTGGAAAAAAAGAGTTGTTGCATAATGATATAAGATTAATTCCACAAAGAGCACAATCATAAACTTGTATACATAGAGATATATGGCTTCTAAACATAAAAAGTAAGTATCAACAGAATGCTAAAGGGAAATTGACAATTCCATTTTAACAGCACACAATTTTATATGAAAATTATAACTGATAAAGTAAGCATGAAAAAGTTACCAAGATTATAGAAGACTGAAATAGATGATTTTTTTTTATAATCAATATTTTTTATTATGATATTGTAGGATACAGTTAAGGGTTAGGTATACAAATATGCTTTATTCAGGCACCCTTGTTGATAAGAGGTGTCTCCCCGTCCCCAGACAGATATTTATTCCCATTAATCCCATCTCCCTTCCCCTCCCCACCCCATAGTTTCCCACCACTGTCAGTCATTTTCTTATGGTAATACGCTGAATGATCAAGGTTCACTATATGAGTGAGAACATGTGATACTCAGATCTTTGTTTCTGCGAGAGGTCACTCAGTATTATAGCCTCTAGTTCTATTAGTTGCTGCGAAATTCATGATTTTGTTCTTTTTTATGGCTGTATAGTATTCCAGCGTGTATATGTACCACATTTTTTTAATCCAGTCCTCTTTTGATGGACTGCATGATTGGTTCCAGGTTCTTGCTATTGTGAACAATGCTGCGATAAACATACATGTGCAGGTATCTTTTTTGTAGAGTGATTTGAGTTCTTCAGGGTATATTCCCAGTAGGGGGATTGCGGGGTCATATGGGAGGTTGATATTTAGAGCTTTTAGGAATCGCCACACTGCTTTCTATAGAGGTTGCACTAGTTTACACTCCCACCAACAGTGTAGAAGTGTTCCCTTTTCACCACACCCTCTCCAGCAACTGTTATTTTTTGAATTATTGATAATTGCCTTTCTGACTGGAGTTGTTAGGTGGTATCTCAGTGTGGTTTTGATTTGCATCTCCCTGATGATTAGTGAGGTTGAACATTTCTTCATGTGTCTGTTGACTGCTCGAATGTCTTCCTTTGAGAAGTGTCTGTTAATATCTTTTGCCCATTTTATAATGGGGTTGTTTGTTTTTTTCTTTTCAGCACATTTGAGTTCCTTGTAGATGCAAGATGTTAAGCCTTTGTCATTTCTGGAGTTGGCAAATACTTTTTCCCAGTCTGTAGGCTGTCTCACTGCTCTCTTGATGGTTTCTTTGGCTTTGCATAAGCTTGTTAGTTTAATGAGGTCCCACTTGCCTATCTTATCTCTTATGACCTGTGGGTTTCAGGTTTTGTTCAGGAATTGGATGCCAGTTCCAATTTCCATGAGGGTATGTCCTTCATTTTCTAAGGTTCTTATGGTTTGAGGTTTTACATTTAGGTCTCTGATCCATTTGGAGTTAATTTTTGAGTATGGGGATAGATAGGGGTCCTGTTTGAATCTTCTGCATGTGGTCAGCCAGTTTTCCCAGCACCATTTACTGAATAGGTTCTCCTCTCCCCAGTGGTAGGTGGTGGAGGCTTTGTTGAAGATGAGTTGGTTGAGAAATTGAGGTTTTGCTTCTGGAATCTCAATTCTATTCCATTGGTCTATATGCCCACTCCTATACCAATACCAAACTGTTTTGATGATTGTAGCTTTATAGTAAAGTTTGAAGTCTGGTAATGTGATACCACCTGCTTTTTTTTTTTTTTTTTTTTTTCCTGAGGATTGTTCTGGCTATTGTTGATTGTTTGTGTTTCCATATGAATTCCTGTGTTGTTTTTCTAGGTCTGAGAAGAATGTTGCTGGTAATTTGATGGACATTGCATTAAATCTGTAGATTGCCTTAGGTGGGATGGACATCTTCACAATGTTGATTCTTCCAACCCATGAACATGGGATACTTTTCCACTTGTTTGTGTCATCTTTGATTTCTTTGAGCAGAGTTTTGTAGTTTTCATTGTAAAGGTCTTTCATGTCTCTGGTTAGGAAGATGCCAAGGTATTTCATTTTTTTGTGGCTATTGTGAATGGAATTGTGCTTCTTATTTGGGTTTCTGTTTGTTTATTATTGGTGTAAAGAAATGCAATTGTCTTTTGCACATTTGTTTTATATCCTGAGACTTTGCCGAAGGCCTTTATCAGTGTAAGGAGGTTTTTGACAGATTTTCTTGGGTTTTCAAGGTACACAATCATGTCATCTGCAAAGAGAGATAACTTGATTTCCTCTTTTTCTATTTGGATACCCCTGATCACCTTCTCTTCTCTGATTGCTCTTGCCAGGACTTCCAATACTATGTTGAACAGGAGGGGTGAGAGTGGGCATCCTTGTCTTGTTCCAGTTTTCAGGGGAAATGGTTCCAATTTTTGTCTGTTTAGGAGTATGCTGGCTGTGGGTTTCTCGTAGATGGCTTTTACTATTTTGAGGTTTGTTCCCCATATGCCTAGATGTTCGAGGGTTTTTATCAAGAAGGGGTGCTGGATTTATCAAAAGTTTTTTCTGCATCTAATGATATAATCATGTGGTTTTTGTTTTGACATGTGTTGATGTATTTAATTACATTTATGGTTTTATGAATGTTGAACCAGCCTTGCATCCCAGGGATGAAGCCTACTTGGTCATGATGGATGATTTTTGAGATGTGGTGTTGAATCTGGTTTGCTAGGATCTTGTTGAGAATTTTAGCATCTATGTTCATCAAAGATATTGTCCTGTAGTTCTCTTTCTTTGTTGGGTCTTTACCTGGCTTGGGTATCCATGTGATGTTAGCTTCATAAAATGATTTGGGGAGAGCTCCATCTTTCTCAATCGCCTGGAATACCTTCAGTAGGATTGGCATCAGCTTCTCCTTAAATGTCTTGTAGAATTCTGCTGGAAAGTCATCTGGTCCAGGGCTTTTTTTTTTGTAGGTAGTTTTCTTATTACGTAGTCAATTTCCTTGATTGTTATTGGTCTATTTAGGGTCTCAATTTCTTCTTGTTTCAACCTTAGCAGGTCGTGTGATGACAGAAAGTCCTCCATTTCCTTAAGGTTTTCAAGTTTATTTCCATGCAAGTCTCTAATGAACTTTTATATTTCTTCAGGGTCAGATGTGACCTCATCATTACATGTTTCTCATTGTGCTTATTTGGGTTTTTTTCTCCTTTTTTCTTGGTCAGTCTGACTAGGGGACCATCAAACTTGTTTATCCTTTTGAAGAAACAGCTTTTTGTTTCATTGATTTTTTGTATTATCTTATTGTCTTCTATATCCTGAATTTGGACTTTTCTTTTGGTGATCTGGATTCTTCTACTGAAATTAGGGGTTTGTGGTCTTGCTTTTCCAGCTTCCTCAGGTGGCTTGTTAGGCTGTTAATTTGTGATCCTCCCATTTCCTTCATGTGCATTTGTAGGGACATAAATTCCCCTCTTACTACAGCTTTCATGGAGTCCCAGAGATTTTGGTAAGATGTTTCTTCATTTTCATTTGTTTCCAGGTATCTTTTGATCTCTGTTTTGATTTCATCATTGACCCAGGAGTTGTTTAGCATCATGCTATTTAGTGTCCATGTCTTTGTGGGTTTTGGGGGACCTTGTTGGTGTTAATGTTTATTTTTATTCCACTGTGATCCGACTAGGTGCATGATAAAATTTCAGTCCCTTTAAATTTGCTTATGCTTGATTTATGGCCAAGTATGTGGTTGATCTTAGAATACGTTCCTGCAGTGATAAGTAGAATGTGTATTCTGTGGTCTTTGGGTGGAGTGTTTTGTAGTATCGATTAAGTCCATTTGGTCAAGAGTCACATTGAGGTTCCAGATCTCATTGGTGATTTTTTGTCCTGATGATCTGTCTAGGGTTGTGATAGGGGTATTAAAGTCCCCAGTTATGATGGTGTTAGAGTCAATATCTTTCTTTAGTTTTCCTAGAAGCTGCTTTATGAAAGTTGGTGCTCCTATGTTGGGTGCATATATGATTAGGATAGATATTTCTTGTTGATTAAGTGAACCTTTTATCATTATATAGTAACCCTCTGTATCTTTTTAAATTTTTGATAGCTTAAATGGTATTTTGTCTAAAATTAGAATCGTGACTCCTCCTTTCTTTTGTGTTCCATTTGCCTGAAAATTTGTTTCCCATTCTCTTATTTTGAGTCTGTGTATGTCCTTTCTTTCTAGTAAGATGGGTCTCTTGAAGGCACTATATTGTTGCTTGGTGATATTTTTCCATTTTGTCATAGTATGTCTTTTCAGTGGTGCATTTAATCCATTCACATTCAGGCTAATTATTGAAATATGAGAGTTCATCCCGATCATAGAGTTCTTATAGAGTTGTTGTTCTTCCACTTGGTTTTTTGTTTTTCTTTTGTTTTTGGGGTTGGTTCATGTGTATTTTATTCTTTTTCTTGTACTCTTGTGAAGAACGTTTTTCTTTTTTCCTTTTCTTTTGTGTTTCATGTAGAGGAGGTTTGGTTGCAGCATAAGTTCTTAGGGATTTGATATCTGGGAAAGATTTTAATTCTTCTTGGCTGATGAAGCTTAACTTGGCTGGGTAGGTTATTCTTGGCTGAAATTGTTTATCTTTTAGGACTTTGAAGATAGGTCTTCAAGCTCTCTTAGCCTGCAGGGTTTTTGTAGATAAATCTGCTGCTATTCTAATTGGTCTTCCATGGTAGGTGATCTAGCCTTTTTCTCTTGCTGCCTTAAGGACTTTTTCCTTTATGCCTACTTTGTTTAGGTGAATTATTATGTGTCTAGGAGTTGGTCTTCTCATTTGTTGTCTTGCAGGGGTTCTCTCAATCTCTTGTGTTTGAATTTTTACATCACTGATTAGATAAAGGAAGTTTTCTTGAATGATCTCATGGAAAGTTTATTCCAGTGTGGTCTCTGTCTCTCTTTCTGCCTCAGGAAGGCCAATTACTCTTAAGTTCAGTCTCTTTAAGTAATTGCTCAACTCTTGAAGGTTTTGTTCTGTCTTTTTGAGCTTTTATTCTGTGTTTTTAACAGCTTAGGTTAGTTCTATATTTTGATCCTCAAGTTCTGAGATTCTTTCTTCTGCTTGGGTAATTCCGCTTCCATGCTTGTCACTTTGTTATTTATTTCATTCACAGTATTCTTTATTACTGTTATCTCTGATATCAGCTCCTTCCTAGTTTCTTCTTGTGTCTCCTCAATTCCTTTTAATCTCTCCATTAATGTCTTGATATCTAGATTTGTAGTTTGGGACCAGTCATTCTGGGAGCTCTTCATTTTTTGCATTCTGAAGTCAGTTTTCTCAGTGTCTGCCCTCCCAGGGGTCTGGGAGAGACCCATATTCTTCTTTTGGTTTTTCTTCATTTGTGTAGATTTTTCTCTGTCTCCCCCTTTCCCTCCCCTTCTTTAATTCTGTTTTTCAGGGAAGGTGGAATTGCTTTTGCTTCGCTTGTGCAATCTGTTCTTCCTTATGAGGGTCCTCTGGTTTTGTTCACTTTTGAGGTTAGAGTGCGGGCTGCGGGCTGTACTTATTGCAGTTTTGAGGTTTAATTGAGGGGGAGGCTGTGATTCAGAATCTATATGCTGATTCCAGCATCCACCAACAGGTGTATGAGCACACTGGAACCTATTTTCCACTGCCTTACAATCTGTCTGTGCAGCGGTATGTAGGTTTGGTCCCTGGATCAAAAGGAGGTACAAAAGAGGAAAATAATGGAGGAAGGGGGGTCAGTAGGAAGTTAGAAAGAGAGGAGAGTGAGAGGGAAAACAGACATACATACCACCTAACAGGTGAAAAAGAGACACAAGCCCAGAGAGATGTGAAAAAAACACATGAGCCAAATTCCCTAAAGGATACTGGTAGCTACACAGAGACAGACCAATAAAATCATGAAACAGAGAGTGTAAGTCAGAAAGCAAACAAAAGTGACCAAAACAAACAGTCAAAATGATAAAATCAAAAGTCAAAATAAGAGATCAGACTAGCTCTGGAATCTTTCCTGAGTGTCTAAAATCTCTTCAACTCTGATCTCCAGCCTCTCCCCTTTGTTTCCCTTGCAGGCAGCTAGATTTACTGGCAGCTTGGTTTTGTTGTTTTTAGCCTGCTGCCTGGGAGGTCTGCAATGTTGCCTTTGTCTGATTCATCAAGGGAGGGGCTTTGTCTCCTGTTTAGCGATGTTACCTTGGGAACCGAGGTGGAGGCTGTTGATAGGTGGGCAGGGCAATGCAAATCTCTGGAGAATGGCCGGTGTGGCAGCTGCACTGTTGCAGATCTTTTCTCTCTGCTCGTCTGGGTCCCTGTGTGTTCCACTGTGATGGACTGTGCTGGAGTGGGAGGCACCAGGGATCAGCTGCACAGCTGGGTGCTGCATACGGGGTGCCACCAGCAGGCTGGGGTGGAGGAAGGGGTTGGCAATTCCCTCCTCTGGAGCTGAGAGCCTCCGATCAGCACCTCCTTAAGATATGCTGTTCCCTTACACAAGCATGGGATTGCACACTGAGTGCCTCAGCCAGGGTAGGCCCAGAGCTCCAGAGCTCCAGAGCTCCAAAGGGCAGGCATTGGGCAACATAATTGGCCCTGGGTCCCTCACAGGGTACTTCAGCCAGAAATGGGACCGGTATCTCTGAGGGGCGGGTGCCCAGAGCCTCCCTGGGTGACCGGCAGCTTGGTGCTGGGTGCTGAGCGAGACGATGTAGCCAGGGAGGGAGCCGAGACCCGGGACTCCCGCACAGGCAGGGGTCACATATAGTGGAGCAGCAGCAGCTGGGGGCCACAATATCCGACCCTCCATGGGACTGAAGGTCCCTGGGCCTCGGACCAGTACTGGCGGTAGGTGGGGGAGGGGTGGGGGAAGAAAAGTAAGAATCTTTTTGGGAACTCATGTTTGGAGAATCTCACAAATTCACCTATGCCGTCGCCATCTTACCGGAACTCCTCCATTTATGGCTTTTATATACATATATTGGAAAAGAAAAAAAAATATTTATTGAACAAAATCTTCCATTTAAGTAGTTTTAAAAAAAAGCCTAAATAAATAAGATGAAAACAATAAAGAGTAAGAATTAATGAGGAGAAAAAACCAGAATAAAAGAAACCAAAAGAGGATTCCCTGAAAAGACTAATAAAAGGCAAATCTCTAGGTCATTTCGCAAATTCACCTAGCCTAAAGACAATTATTCATATAATTAATTAGTTGTAAAATAGGCCTGACAAGATAAATCAGGAAGAAAAAGAAATGATGGTTCCAATATTTCTAGAAAGGTAAAGTAGGACTCAGCTGAACATGTGACAGAAGTTAGACGATATAAGACAATACTGTGAGCAACTCTTTCTGCCAACAGTCCTGAAAACAGACTGAACTGACAATTGTTGGAAAAATATGTTTTCCCAAAATCGTTTTAGAAAAAAATAGAATACCTCAAATAGTCCTGTAACCATTAAAGAAAACTGGATCACTACTTTAAATTCTTTTCACAAATAAAACAAAGACCTAGATAATCTTATTGGTAAATTAAACAACAACAATGAAAGAAACAAATAATTATAAAGACTTCCAGAGAATGGAAAGAATGATCATTTTGTCTTTTTATGAGGCTAATATAAACCTGAATATGAAAATTAGTCAAGTATTATATGAGAATAGAAAAATTCCAGACCAGACTAACTTGTGACTGTGGACATTCAGGTATTTAAAGTGCTCCTTTAACAATTAGTTACAGCATTACCTAAAAGTCAGAAAAAAGAAAAAGATGTCATTGGCACTGCTCAGAGAAAATTATAGTGGTGGTGCCAGCCAGTGAGGTACAAAAGACAAGGAAAGTAACCTAAAACTTTAAGGATAGAAAAAAGAAAACAAAGTTGCCATATCACTGAAAATATGATTATCTACATAATATGATTACCTTTTAAAACCCAAAAAAACTCTCCAGATAAATTTAGAGTGTGAAAGAGAACTCACTAAAGTTAATAGATATAAAATCAGTTTATATCTATAAACTATAAATGAATTGCATCTCTATATGCCAGCAACAAATGTTTAGACCATGATATTTTAAAAGTATAATATTTGCAATAGCCACAAAAATATATATATAAGATAATCAGGAATGTATTTAATAAAAGATGTGTGAATTTTACTGAAAAATCTACAAAATGCTGCTTTAAGACATTAAATATATAAATGAATGTTAATAAAAAATAATATTATAAAGATATCATTTTCCTCTAAATTCAATACAATTGCTGTGACAAAAAATGTCAACAGAATTTTTCATGAAATCTTATAAACTGACTCCAAAAATGTATGTGGATTTTAATATAAATAACAACAATTTAGAACTTTTAGAAGACAATTCAGAATATATTTTATGATTTCAGAGAAAGAAAGAATTTCTTGAGAAAAACACACAGTCAATAATTTCTAAAGTAAACTTTTAATTTTTTGACTATTTAAGCAGTGAAACAAGACTGGGAGAGGCAATTTACAGCAATAACTGGCAAGAGCTTATATATCATTTGCAATGGTATATAAATCATATAAAGAGCTTATAAAAATTAAGTAAAAATAAAAAATCTTAATACAAAAATTAATGAAGCTACAGAGAGGTAATTAATATGAGAAAATAGAAATGGTTAAAAAAAACATGGGAACAAGATAAACTTTCCTAGCTATCAGGGAATTAAGACTATAATAAGATGCTGTTCCATAGTGATCAGATTGACAAAAATCAACAAGTCTGAAAATATCAAGCAATGGAGAGACTGTGGAACAATGAAAACCTTTAGCTACTATTGAGGAAGTATAAATTGATGCAAGTATTTTAAAGAACAAATTTTAACCAACAACTTCACTACTTGGTACAGAATCCAGGGAATTTCCTACAAGTCTACATAAGCATACATGTACAAACAGACTATTTGAAGCACCCTTAGTAATTAAAAACATATGTAAAGAATTCAAAGTTTATTAATGGAAGAATAAATAAATTACATTCAGTCACTGAAATTCTACCATTAAATAAAATATCTACTTAAAAGAGCATGGATGAACATATAAAATGAAAAGTTTGCCAAACAATATATATGGTACAGTATGGCTGGTGTAACACTTTAAAACATGAATAACTTACTATATCTTGCTTAGGCAGATAAGCACAAACAAACCACCTCTCAGGAGTGGTGGGAGTTTGGGTTTACAGATGTCTTCAACTATGAGAGAATGTTTTATTTCTTAAGTTATCTATTTATCAGCAATTTAATCTTCACATTTCTTAAAATTATATTTTATTTTAAAGATGCGGGGGTACAATTCGGGATGAGGTATACAAGTGGACATCATGCAGGTAAAGTTTGGGCCTCCCTTTGGTCCCCACTTTGCCTGGTTTGAGATCAGGTACCCTTATTGATGATGTGTCTCCGCCCCTCAACCCTGGCAGTATCCCATTACTGCCAATCCCTTTCTTATAGTATTATGGTAAGCGTTCAGGGTCTGTTTATGAATGAGAACATATGGTATTCTGTTCTTTCTTTCTGTGATAGATCACTGAGTATTATTGGCTCTAGGCCAACCAAGTTGCTGCAAAGTCCATCTTTACTGTTTGTCCATCTTTACTGCTACATACTATTCCATTGTATATATGCATCACCTTTTTTTTTATCCATTCCAGCTTCAATGGGCAGCACCACGGTTGGTTAATTTTCACATATTTTAACATGTTAAGTACTAATTAATAACTTTCTAAAAATCATTACAATACTTTTTTTAAGAAACAGATTACATGATTTTTAATTTTAAAGGTGATAAAAATATGCAAGTACTAAGGAAAAGACTGTGGAAAAACTTAGGGAAAGAAAGAGTTTAAGAGAAAAAACATGGAGATGAACATCATCAGAGAGGCAAAAAGAAAGTGCATGATGAACCCAGCCATGGCAAGAGCTTGACCTCCATGCTCACCATTGTGTTCCCAGCAGCTAGGACAGTGCCTGACTATTGGTAAAGCCTGATAAATATTTATTAAATTGTGGTCAGTGATTACAGAGATGAACAAGACTTTCAAAAAAATTACAAAGATGACTGACACAGAAGAAAGATAAGGGAGGCCTGTGGTTCTAAAGAATGGAGAAGCATTCTCTATTGGTAACAAAGTTAGTTTAGGCTTTGGGACCCAGTTAGTACAGGCTTTGAAGTAAGTGTTCCTCCTGCTCCAAAGGTATGGTAATTAAAAGTGAACTATAAAAAAGTTGAAATAAACAAAACCAATAAAAGACTCAAAAACAAGGCAAATACCTCCTGTGACCAGAAATGAAAACAAAATGCAAAAATATGAGCTGGGCTGAAGAAGGAGCAGCCAGAATTTTGGTATCTGAGAGGTAGAGATCACTAAAAAATCTCTGCCACGGAGGAGAACAGAGTTCCTGGAAGGAGGCTGGATTACACTAACAACCTCTACCTTGAGCAAGTTATGAGTCTAGAGGGGTGAGGAGAGAAAGTGGTGCAGACAATGGGGCCGAGCATTTGATTTACCTCATTTCATCAAAGCCCAAAAATGCTTTCATCAGACTTGACTCCAGATGGGGTCCAGGACTCTGAGTCCATGCACACAAAATCACCCACTCAGAATGAGTCTGCCAGGACTCCAAGACACATATCAAGAAGTGTAGTCAGAGGGAATATGGAGGATGAGATAACTTTAGAACCCTCCAACTAAAAAAGCACTTTATATTTCTCTTTTTGTCTTAATTTAGTAAATTTACTATTTTAAATAAACAGTAAATTTTATTTATTGATAATAAAAGTGTAGTGAAAGGGAATAAGGAGGGTGAGATAACTTTAGAACCCTCCAACTAAAAAAGCACTTTATATTTCTCTTTTTGTCTTAATTTAGTAAATTTGCTATTTTATTTTTTTTTTTTTTGAGTTGGAGTCTCACTCTGTCACCCAGACTGGAGTGCGATGGCCGCTCCCGGCCACTGCAGCCTCGACCTGCTGGGCTCCGGCGATCCTTCTACCTCCACCTTCCAAGTAACTGGAACTACAGGCGCACGCTACCACGCCCGGCTGATTTTTTGATTTACTGTAGAGATGAGGTCTCGCTGCCCAGGCAGGTCTCGAACCCGCGGGCTCAGGCAATCCACTCACCTCAGCCTCCCAAAGGTGCGGGATTACAGGCTGAGCCACCGAGCCCGGCTTAAATTTGCTATTTTAAATAAATAGTAAATTTGATTTACTAGTAATAAAAGTGCTAAAATAAATGCAGAGCAATAAGTGAGTGGTCTAGACTGTCTTAGATTGATTAATGAGCGTCATTTGCTAGATTTAGGAAGTCACAAGCATTTCTTTAAGGTAGATAGTTTTGAAATGTTGATGAACTATCTAACACATTCTATTGCCAGTCTCGATTGCTAATTAACTGCAGGTTGACCATAGCTGCATTTCTCTTAGTTCTTAAATTTTTAGAGGCTTTTATGAATATAGATAGCAGACAGGACTCTGGAAAGAGGGATTACTCCCTTGTTTGTACCACACCTACCTAGGTGTTACAGTAATAATGGAATGGAAAATAATGATGGAATAGAAAAATTCAAAGCAGAGACGAGATTAGCCCTGGTCCGAGAAGTGAAATATCCACTCTTCATAGGACCAAACACTAGTTTTTTTTTTTTGAGTTGGAGTCTCACTCTGCTGCCCAGACTAGAGTGCAGTGGCCGCTCTCGGCCACTGCAGCCTCCACCTGCTGAGGCTCCAGCGATCCTTCCGCCTCAGCCTTCCTAGTAGCCGGAATTACAGGCGTGCGCTACCATGCCCAGCTAATTTTTTATTTATTGTAGAGTTGAGGTCTCACCAAGTTGCCCAGGCAGGTCACACTAGTTTCTTATATATAAAAAAATTAGTATCAACTAGATACAACAAAAGATACAGAAGTAATAAACTCTTGGGTAAATAATTTATTTATTTATGGTGTCATTCTACAAATATTTGTTGAGGGTTTCCTTGTCCTTCCCCACCGCAGAACAGCTGCCATTACAAGGAACTAGCCACTGGTAGCAGGAGTTGGTTCCATAAATTGTTACAGTGAAGTGTTGTGTAGCCAGCATGGACATGTGCACAGTTATAGTGAGGGCACAAAGGAGAGAGTGGTGGGTCTTACCTGAAAGCCAGAAAGGGTTTTTTGTACTAAATGTTATCTCAAGTCAAGTATTTATAATTATTATTGTTTTGATATCATTGTCATCATTAAATCATACAAAACAGAAATTTAGAAACATGGCAAAACTTACCAATGCTGGTAAAATTCGTATTTTTGACCTACAGAGCAGCTTCAAAAAATGGTGAGGATTGAGAAAGAAAGCCAGGAGGGGAAATGAAATGGGTCATTTGGGGGAAGAATCTTTTCATCCTGCCTTTGTAGCTTTGAGTTTGTGTTTGTTTACTGTGACCCCAACAGTTCTATAAGACCACTCCTGCCCATACTGCCCTCCCCACCACTCCTTTTGTCAAAGCACGAGTAGACGTAGTATGCACACCTGTGAGATCAGCTTTCCAGTCTAAATATCTTATATAAAATCTTTTGAAAGCAACAGCGTGCACTCACTTAAAGTTTTAGGAATGGGAGCCAATTTTTAATTTGTTCCTCCTGTTTGCTGAAAATATACTATTTCTCTTTCAAAGACTTTATTAGAAATCTGGTTTTCTTGTGGGAACATAGACAAGCAATTTACAATGATGCATTAGTGACGATAGTTAGAGTCAAGAGGTTCTTCAGTTATTAGGAATTTGTGCTTTGGAAAAAAAAAAAAGGCTTTAAAGTTGCACAAAGATCTTCAGATTTTAAAGGATCCAGTTCCAAAAAGAGAAAAAAGAACAGTTAAAGACAACCATGATGACAACAGGATGATGACTCCTCCCACACCTGATGACATGCCCGGCACTGTACAAAGCCTTTCACATGTAGTTTCTCCTCTAAGGAGAAGTGCAAGTGGATGGCACAGTCTTGTTAGAATTGCATCAGGAAGACCATTGTAAAAATGTTGATGATAGAAAAAAAGGGAAAACCTTGCTTTAGGTTATTTTTTAGAACCATAAAAGAAAAGGAAAAAATAGGCCTGCTGCCCAAGGACAATGGTGCAATTTTGGAGGATACAAAAAGCTGAACTTCACCTTCTATTTTCTGTCTCTGTTTTCCATCAAGGAGAATGATCTTCAGATGGGAAATAGTGAGCTGAATATAGATAAGGGGGAAAAGCACAGTGTAACAAATTGAGTGTACAAGGGCCCCTAACATCTCTAAAGAAGTCTACCTAAGGACTGGAATGAATCAACCACAAGGTACAAAGAGAATTTTCAAAGGAGAGCAGCAGCAGTCTTGGAGTCTTAGAACACGGCGGTCTGCTGAAAGACTAAGATACATGTCTAACTTTGCTTCTTCACAAAAGGAGAAAAATATATTCCACAAGGTACTTTGAAATTTTAAGAAAGATTATTGTATTTTCTTGATTTTAAGTCCCTTTTAAAATATCTTTAAATTTAATTAATTACTTTGTTTTAGGGTTGTGGGGTACGAGTGAGGATTAACTACATAAGTAGACAGCATGCAGGTAAAGTTTAGGGCTTCCAACTGGCCCTCACTCCCCCTAGTAGTGGACCAGGTACTGTTTGTGTTGTCATGTGCTCCCACCTTCCTCCTTCCCTCCCTCCCCTAGTAGTGCCCAATGACTGCTGATTCCACCCTTGTGCTAATGTGACTAGTGTTCAGGGCCCACTTATGAGTGAGAACATGCAATATTCAGTTATTTGTTTCTGTGATAGTTCACTTAGTATGATGGTCTCCAACTCCATGCAATTTGCTGCTAAGTCCATGATTTTGTTCTTCTTTATGGCTGTGTAATACTCAATCGTGCATATGTACCACATTTTCTTTATCAAGTCCACTTTTGTTCCACGTTCTTACTATTGTGAATCGTCTGGCATTAAACATGCATGTACAGGGGTGTTCTTGATAGAACAATTTATGATCTTTGTGGTATATTCCCAGGGTAGGGATTGCTGTATTGTATAGAAGATCAATTTTTAGTTCTTTTAGGAGTTATCACACTGTTTTCCATAGAGGCTGAACTAGCTTGCATTCCCACACCACCAGTGTAGAAGCACTCTCTTTTCTCTGCTCCTGTATTGGTAACTGTTGTTTTTTGACTTCTTAAGGATAGCCATCCTTACTAAAGTTAGGTAGTACCTTATTGTGGGCCTTTTCCAGATGCATAATTTGTTAATATTTTTTCCCATTCTGTGGGCTGTTTCTTTATTCTCTTGATGGCTTTTTTTTTTTGTTTTTTTTTTTTGCTATGCAAAAGTTTTTTAGTTTGATAAGGTCTCATTTGTCTTTCTTAGCTTTTATGGCATTTGCTTTTGGGGACTTGATCAATAATTCATTGCCTACTGTGGTGTACATAAGAGCATTTTCTACGTTTTCTTCTAGGATTCTTATTGCTTGAGGTTTTTTGTTTAGGTTTTTGATCCATTTTGAATTAATTTTTGTTTATGGTGATAGGTAGGGATCCAGTATCATTCCTTTGCATGTGGTCAGTCAGTTTTCCCAGCATCATTTACTAAACACGGTTTCCTTTCCCCATTGATTGTTAGTGGTGGCTTTGTCGAAGACAAGTTGGTTGAAAGATCATGTTTTTACTTTCGGAATCTCTGTCCTGTTTCATTGGTCTACGTGCCTATTCCTGTAGCAATAACAGGTTGTCTTGACTACTGTTGCCTTGTAATATAGTTTAAAGTCTGGAAGTATGCTTTGTTCCTTTTGCTGAGGATTGTTTTGGTTATTTATGCACTTTTTAAAATATGAATTTTGTTGTTGTTTCCAGGTCTGTGAAAAATGATGTGAGTAATTTGATGGGTATGATATTGAATCTGTAGATTGCCCTGTGTGAGATGGATATCTTGACAATATTGATTCTTCCAATCCATGAGCACAGGATGTTTTTCCATTTGTTTGTGTCATTCTTGATTTCTTGGAGCAGCATTTTATAGTTCTCATTGTAAAGGTCTTTCATTTCTCTGGTTAAGTGGATACCAAGGTATTTCATTTTTTTGTGTGGTTATTGTGAATGGGATTTTTATTTGATTCTCCACCTGCTTGTTGCTGGTGTATACAAATGCAACTTTCTTTTGCAAGTTGATTTTGTAACCCAAGACTTTACTAAAGTTGCTTCTCTGTGCAAGGAGGCTTTTGACATACTCCCTAGGGTTTTCTAGGTATAAAATCATAATGTCTGCAAAGAGGGATAGCTTAACTCCTTTTCTTCCTATTTGATTGATTTCCTTCTTTTACCTAATTGTTCTGGTTAGGACTTCCAGCACTATGTTGAATAGGAGGGGTCAGAGTGGGTATCTTCTAGTTCTTAGGGGAAATGCTTCCAGTTTCTTCCCATTGAGCACAATGTTGGTTGCAGGCTTGTCGTAGATGGCTCTTATTGTTTTGGGGAATGTTCCTACTATGCCTAGGTGCTCAAAGGTTTTTATCAGAAAGGGATGCTGGATTTTGTTGAATGCTTTTTCTGCATCGAATGATATAATCATACAGTTATTGGTTTTGCATTTACTAATGTGGCAAATTACATGTATGGTCTTGTGTTGAAGCCGCCCTTCATCTTGGGAATGAAGGCTGCTTGATCATGGTGGATAATTCTTGAGATGTGTTATTGGATCTGATTTGCTTGAATCTTGTTGAGGATTTTTGCATCTATGTTCATCAAGGAGATTGACCTGTAATTCTCTTTTCTTGTTGGATCTTTGCCAGGTTAGGGTGTCAATATGATGTTGGCTTCATAAAATGAGCTGGGGGGAATTCAATCATTCTCAATTGCCTGGATTACTTTAGTAAGATGGTATCAGCTCCTTCTTGTATGTCTTGTAGATCTCACCTGGAAAACCATCTGGTCCAGGGCGTTTTTTTTTGGCAGAGAGGTTTCTTATGACTGAGTCAATTTCCTGGCAACCACCATTCTACTCTCTGCTTCTATGAGTTCAACTTTCTTAGATTCCATATATAAATGAAATCATATAATATTTGTATTTTTTTGTGGCTGACTTATTTCACTTAGCATAAGGTTCTCCAGTTTAATCCATACTGCAAATGTTAGAGTTTCCATCTTTTATGCCTGAATAATATTCTGCTATTTATATATACTAAATGTTCCTTACCTGTTTGTTCATTGATGGATACTTACATTGTTTACAAATCTTGACTATTATAAATAATATTGCATTGAATATGGGGGTGCAGATATCTCTTTGTGATACTGATCTCATTTCCTTTAGATATATACCCAACAGTGGGATTGCTGAATCATATGGTAGTTCTATTTTTAATTTTTTGAGAAACCTCAAAAAATTATGTTTTCCATAATAGCTGTACCAACTTATTTTTTTTTTTTTTTTTGAGTTGGAGTCTCACTCTGTCACCCAGACTGGAGTGCAGTGGCCACTCCAGGCCACTGCAGCCTCGACCTGCTGGGCTCTGGCGATCCTTCTGCCTCAGCCTTCCAAGTAGCCAGAATTATAGGCATGTGCTACCATGCCCGGCTGATTTTTTAATTTATTCTAGAGATGAGGTCTCGCCTGCCCAGGCGGGTCTCGAACCCGCGGGCTCAGGCAATCCATTCACCTCAGCCTCCCAAAGGCGTGGGATTACAGGCTGAGCCACTGAGCCTGGCTCCAACTTATATTTTCAACAATGTACAAGGAGTTTAATGTACAGCATAGTGATTACAGTTAATAATTCTGTATTATTTACTTGAAATTTGATAAGAGGCTGGGCACAGTGACTCACACTTATAATCCCAGCACTTTCGGAGGTCGAGACGGGAGAATCACTTGAGTCCACCAGTACAAGACTAGCCTAGGCAACATAGTTAGACCTTGTTTATACAAAAAAAAAATCAGAAACATAAGCGGGACATGGTGGCACATGTCTGTACTCTCAGTTATTCAGGAGGCTGAGGTGGAAGGAGTGCCAGAGCCCAGGAAGTCGAGGCTATGGGGAGCTATTATTATGCCACTGCACTGCCATTAATATGCCTGGGAGACAGAGTGAGATCCTGACACATACACACACACCAAAAAAAAAAAAGAAAGAAAGAAAGAAAGAAAGAAAAGAAATTTGTTAAGAAAACAGATTTTAATTATCTTTACCATGCACATGCACACATATACAATGGTAACTGTAAATGGTGATGGATATGTTAATTAATATGACTGTGACCATTACTTCACAATGTATACACATTTCAGATCATCTTATAATTTACCTTGAATATATACAATTTTTATTTGCTAATTAAACATTTAAAAAATTTTAAAAATTGGTAAATTGGACATCAAAATTTAAAACTTTGTGCTCCAAAGGATATCATCAAGTGAAAAGACAGCCAGCTGAATCGGATAATATATTTATCAATCATTGCTTCATTAAGGGACTTATAGTTAGAATATTAAAAAGACTCTTAAAAGTCAACAACAAAAAGGTAAATAATAAAATTTTTAAATGTACAAAGGATTTGAATAGACCATTTCTTTGAAGAAGATAAGTAAGCAGTTATTTAGCACATGAAAAGATACTCAACATTCTTAGTTATTAGGAAAATACTCATTGAATCCACTTGATACCACTTCACACCCACTAGAGTGACCATAATTAGAGACTAGCAAAAACAAGTGCTGTAAAAGATACTAAGAAACAGAAATTCTCATATATTACTGATGGAAATGTAAAATGAGTCAGCCATTTAGGAAAACAGTTTGGTGGCGCCTCAAAATGTTAAATATAGGGTGACCCAGCTATGCCACTCACAAATATGTATCCAAGAGAAATAAAAACATATGGTCACATTACAACTTGTACACAAATGTTCATGGCAGCATTATTCATAATAGCTCCAAAGTGGAAAAAACCCAAATTGTCCATCACCTGATAAGTAGATATATAAAATTTGATGTAGCTAATGGAATGTTGTTTAGCTGTAAAAATGAAGTACTGATACATACTGCAATGTGAATGAAACTCAAAGACTTTATACTAAATGAAATAAGCCATTTGCAACAGAGCACACATCATATAATATTATTAATAGGAAATATCAAGAAAAAGCAAATCAATAAAGACAGAAAGTAGATTAGTGCTTACATGGGACTGCAGGGGCAGGGATGGCAAGGGTTGGGAAGAGTTGGCAACTGCCAATGGGTACAAGATTTTTTGGGAGGATGCCAAAATGTTCTCAAATTAGATTATGGTGATGGTTGCTTAACTCTGTAAATATACTAAAACCACAGAATTGTTTATTTTAAAAGGGTGAATGTATGGTATGTAAGTTACATCTCAATAAAGCTGTTTTTTAAAAAGGCAATAAAAGTGAATAGTTCTTGAGCAGCTAGAAGACAAATCAATAGCCACCAGGACCCAGACTAAGTTTACCAACAATAATACAAAATGGCCTACCTTTTGTCATGAAAAGGATTACACATCTACTAGCTCCAGAAATGCTATAAGCCCAGTATATCTGGACTTTATTAATGTATATTATAAAGTCCCTTTTAATGTCCCATTGGACGACTGGCCAAGCTTTGGAAATATGATTTAAAATCATGGAGATTTAATGGATTATGACTGAACAAAAGAGTGCTGATTGACAAATATAGATCATTGTTAGAGGGATATTTCACTGTAAGAGTCAGTGTTACATATCAAATATTATTCCAATTAACATTGTGTTAATGACTTGGTACATGTCATAGGTCATGGGGAATAATCACTTGTAGGGTGCAAAATACTAAACATCGCAATAAATTGGCAATGTTCCTTTAGATGCACCTAGTGAAAGAAGCAAAATGAAAGAAAACTGTTTTCTGGGATTAAAGTTTTTTAGCTTGTCATGTATTTATATGCTCCAAGTAACTTTATAAACATAGGTGCCCTAAAACAGTTAAAACTTAGAAAAACATAGGTGCCCTAAAACAGTTAAAACAGAAAAACAGGGTCTCAAGTTATCTAGTACTGTATTTCCCAGTGTGCTCCCAACTTTCAATCCTGGATTGGAACTGAATCCCCTGGAAGTTACACATATATGAAGCAACATTGTTTGTTGGTCTTGGCCAGACACAGGCTCCCAGAACTGGAGCTACGCACCAACCATGACCAGTGCTGGCTTTGTTTCCAGAAAGAAATCACTTCCTAAGCAAGGAGAGGGCAAGAGCCTCTTGGGGACTGAACATTCTAAAAGTTCCTATCAAGTCAACCTTCTCTTCATCCAGTCAGTTTGAAGCAAAATTGATAGTTCTGTGTATATGTTGTCTTTCCCCTAGATGCAGGCTGGCTGCTCCATGATATTTGCTAAAGGTGGAAAGCCAACCACAGCACATCTGGGAAACTAAATACCTGGTGTTCTGACACACAGTCTGGATGAGCCATGAGTTGGCGGCTTCCTCACAAACACTAGTCTGTTCACTCAGTGTTTACTGGAAAACAAATGTTTCTCTCTCTCTCTCTCTTCTGCTTTTTTATATTTTTGTTGTTAGAATTTATATTTTCTTTGGTGCTTGAATGAAGTTGGAAATTATAGTTCTGTCAAGACACAGGTTGCAAAATATCTCCGATTGTTCTATGTTACCCCACTAAACATAAATCACTGGCCACATTGTCACACTGTCAACACGTTAGCAAAGGTCTTTCAAATGCAGACTCTAGGCCCCTCTTCCATGGTATAGATAGTCTATGCTTTTCTTAATGACTTTTCTCAGCAACTGACTTCTACTGCAATGCAGAAAAGTGGTAACACTTAACAGGGTGAATGCTGAAGATAACATTTCCTCTCTAAAGAAGACATCCTATGTGAGGGCTTTAATAATTAAAGCAATTCAGAACATTGTAATTTCTACCTAGAATTCTCTAATAATATGTCTTTCTTTAACCATAATAACATATTTAGGACAAACTACATGATTGCTTTGGTTGGGCATGGGATGACTTTGCCTTGACTCTAGTAATCATAATATGTACCATGTATTGAAAAAAGTGCCAAGCAGTCGTGCCAGGTACTTGACATATAGTATTTCCAAGCCTGGTAGCACTCCTGTAAGATAGATGTTATTGTCCCCATTTCTGGTGCGAAGATGTTGGCACTCAAAGGATTAAGAAAATTTGGATAGGCTCACAGCCAGTAGGTAGCAGAGGAGGGTGTGAGCCTGTGATTGGCTGACTCTAGTTAATCCTCTCCTTTGAGTTGGGAAAGATAGTCCTAAATTCCTTTCCTTTCAGGTTTACAAAGCTTTGTTACCACTAAAATGGGAATACTTACATATCCCTAACAGGCTATGTTGAATATTAAAATGAGCAACAAATTTAGGGTGAGAAAAAAAATATTTCACTCAGGGGTGTTTACTAGGCATGATATTTAAGCTTCTATCTTATGAAGGTTATAATTATCCTGTTTGTCCATAGAATAAATTATTTTAGTTTAAAACCACATAATTGTTCTACCTGTATTAGGTCTTATGTCCTACATTTTGATTTGATTCTTTGTTATCGTCCTTTAATATTTATTCTAAACTACGTACTTCTTTTTCCCATTATCTTTTCTCTGTCTTCACACTTTTCTCTGACAATTTACACTTAAGAAGATCATTGTGGATCAAGAATATCAGAAAAGGGCTGGGCTCAGTGGCTCAGCCTGTAATCCCTGCACTTTAGGAGGCCGAGGTGAATGGACTACCTGAGCCCACAGGTTTGAGACCAGTCTGGGCAACTTGGCGAGACCTCGTCTCTACAATTAAAAAAAAAAATTTAGCTGTGTGTGGTAGAGAGTGCCTGTATTTTCGGCTACTTAGAAGGCTGAGGTGGAAGGATCGCTGGAGCCCAGCACTCCAGCCTGGGAGACAGAGTGAGACTCCTACTCAAAAAAAAAAAAAAAAAAAAAGATATCAAAAAAGATGAAGCTACCAACAATTTAAAAATCCTCTACATTACCATGCACTTAGCAGAGATGTTGCTTCTGTCTCAGCTGTGTCTTATAACCAAATATGTAAAAAGCACCAGTGTTGCATCTTTTCTAATTAAAACACACACACACACACACACACACACACACACACACACACACACAAAACAACTTGATCTAGAGGAGAGGAATAATAAGACTAGATTTGTGTTTTAGGAAGTATACTCTGGGATATACAGCACAGTTAGAAAATTATTTAAAAAGTTTAGCCAAGAGCCTGTGAGGTGTGAACCAAAGCAGAGGGACCAGAGAGGTGTCAGATATGGGAGATGTCAAGGAGATCATATCTACTCAACTTGAGGACTGACTGGTTGAGGAGGAAAAGAAGGAGGAAATGTTTTCAGGTATCTCCCCAAAATAAAGAAGGGTTGGTTTAAGAGGAAAGATGACACTTGTAAGTAGTTTTTCTTACTGATTTGCGTACTATTCTTCCATTAGACCACAAGAGCCAGCAGGGCATGAGCCTGGTTTTGTTTAACACATTACTTGACATTTAAGAGGCCCTCAACATGCAGCAAGTTTAATTTTGGTTATGTTAAGTTTGAGGTGCTTGTGGGCCATATGGAGATGTTCAAGGGACTAAGAGGAAATAAGTAAAATACAAACTGTGATTATCTCTGGCTATTAGAATTATGCTAATTCTTATATTATTATTTTATTCCTAATATATTTTGAATATTCCAAATAGCAACAGTGAACACATATTACCTTTAGTTTAAGAAAAATATAACGCTTATTATTTTTTTTAAAAGGCTAGGTAAACAATTCTGAAACCATAAGGACAGCTTTCAGCAACAAATAATACAAATTGGAGGAAGTGTTAGAAGTTTGTTAAAAAGTTTACACTAGTGTCTGCTGGAGTCCACATCACCACACAATCTAGCACCTGTGTTACAACTCAGTTTCAAATGCCATACATTTCCATATTATGTATTTGAGGAATCAGTGTTCTGGACTAAATCACTTGGCCCTTCAGATTCTAGAAAATGCAAATAGTGGGTACACCCTTGGCCATCAACTCCTTTTACAGTTGTCCACCTTTTCTTTTGTTCCGAGTCTCTGAACAGTCTTTCATGTTGAGGCAAAAGAGACACTCTCTGTCTGTAACGCTCCTAACTGTTTTAAAACTCATACTTTGTAACAAAAATGTATTACAGCAGACAGCCCATTTTAGAACAAATCTAACTATGAAAGAAATGAAATTAATGCTACATGTATAAATTAGACATTCATTAAACAGTGGGTTTTTTTGGTTTTGTTTTTGTCTTTCCAGCCTAGAGCAGAACTTGGAATTACACTTATCTGAAACAGAAAGGGTAAGCCTTACATTTATATAATCCTATGCCAGCCTGAAAGAAATTCAAAAAACCAAAAAGAACTCTTCCAAAACCATAAGCAACAAAGAATTAAAGAGTGTCCATTGCAGTGGAGGAATTGGTGACCCACAAAAAGAAAGATAAACAACAAAAAAATGGACCAACAAGGAAGAGAATAGGGACAAAGCTCAAACACATTTTCTCTTAGCAGTAATACATAAAATAGTACTCAGTAAAGAAAGCAGCGACAGCAAAGTAGAAAAGATGGAGAAGACAAGAAAGAGCAAAGGTTGTCAAATGTCACATTTTATTTCTTGTCATTACCCTACATCATTTAAAGCTCTAACCAGGTGTATGATGCTTCTATTTTTATTACAGCTCCATAGTGTGAACATATACATTTGATATGTTAGGAAAACCTATCTTTTACTATCAGTACCCTTCCTCTGCAAGATATTTCTTGGAGGCAGATGAACATAGTTTTATGAGATCTGACAGATTAATAAAGTACAAAGCATTGGGAATAAAAGATCTAGGTAGGCTCTAATGTCCCAAGAAGAGGAGAGTAAAAAAACATTATCTGTGGGTCTGTGGGGGAAAGACCAATCTCAAAACCAATCTCATAATTAATTCAACATCAGAGTGAAGTTCAAAGACGTTATCAAGGACATTCTTTAGGATTTTGCTGAAGCCATCTTCCTTATCAAGTCACTGGAACTACCACAAATGCCAAGTATAAAGCACAATGGTCTAGAGTTTAGAGGGTAGAGAATTTACAACTCACTTTTGAAAACTCTGATAGAGGGAAATAGTAAAAACTGCTGGTTGGCAATAGGCTACAATGCCACAGTGATGTATCCTTCGTGGATTACTTATAAGTGGACATATTATCATCGCATGAGGCTCATGGTGACACCATAGAAGTCAGCTGTGAACCAGGTTCTACACCATAGAAGTCAGCTGTGGAGGTGTTTGCATATTGCTGCCTATGCTTTTGCCCCCTGCCCCCTCCATAATGGTAGCATGTCTAAGCCAGCCTGGGTGATAAGTTCTTGGGGAGTACAACAGAGTCACCTCAGTCAATCTCAGCACAGTCATCCCAGATCCTGCCTAGATGGAAGAGATGTTTACTCAAAGATCTTAGATGTGTGAGCAATAGATGCTTACTGTTGTATGCCATAGAATATGTGTGGTTGGTCTTTACAGAGCATTATAGTGGTGGCAGAAGATGGTTTCAATGAGTAACGTCATTTTATTAATATTTTATGATGGCCAAGATGACCAAATAATTTCTTATGGATAGACAGAGTAGGTCACATATTTCTGGTTATTTGTCTCTCTAAGATTTGTTTTGAATAGTGGAAAATACCATTTTTGAATAATCAAGCTTTCAAAGTTCTTTTTTTTTTTTTAAACCTCCTTTGTATAAATCAAATATTTTAAATATTTTATACAATCTGTTAAGAATATAATGTCAACCATCTGGCCCTCCATGTAGAAGAATGGATTACAAAACAAAAGACTGCACAAATTTGTTTTATTTATATGTGGAACCAAAATTTAATCATAATGGTTTTGTTTTGTTTTTTTGAGTTGAAGTCTCACTCCGTCACCCAGACTGGAGTGCAGTAGCCGCTCTCAGCCACCGCAGCCTCGACTTGCTGGGCTCCAGCGATCCTCCCCCCTCAGCCTTCCAAGTAGCTGGAACTACAGGTGCGTGCTACCACTCCCGACTAATTTTTGATTTATTGTAGAGAAGAGGTCTTGCCAAATTGCCCAGGAGGGTCTCAAACCCGCGGGCTCAGGCAATCCACTCACTTCAGCCTCCCAAGGCACTGGGATTACAGGCTGAGCCACCAAGCCTGGCTAATCATAATGTTAATCTGCACCTGTTTTCTAAAGGTTTGCATGGCCTGTGATAGCTAACATTGAATGCTTGCTGAGCCAATTGTTCTAAGAAGGAGATACTAACATTATCTTTATACAATGAGAAAACTGAGACCTGGGAGAGGAGGAAAAAAAAACCTATTCAGAAACAGAACCAGGAAGTGGTTGGGAGAAAATTCAGCAAGGCTTCAAACTCCACACTTCCAACCCCCACACTTCATTAGCATACAAATAAGGAAATAATGAAGTGCTGAATTTGGCAACATACTTGTGGACTTATTTTATTTTTAAGGCAGTGTTTCTGTTTAAATGTATTTTAATCATTTCCAAGTGTCCAACATTTGTAATTGCTTTTTAATTCAATAAACTGAAAAGAAAGAATGAAGTTGGTCACTTTGGCACCTGGTGCTTGTACTATCACCTTCATTCTTAAACATTTTTATACATGCTGCTTAGTTACTTTTGTTTTCATTTCCACCACATGCAAAACTGAGGCCATCACACTTGCTTCATTTAAAAAATAGTGCTTTGCTGAGCTCAGTGGCTCAGCCTGTAATCCCGCGCCTTTGGGAGGCTGAGTTGAGTGGATTGCCTGAGCCCGCGGGTTCGAGACCCGCCTGGGCAACTTGGCGAGACCTCATCTCTACAATAAATCAAAAATTAGCCAAGTGTGGTAGCGCGTACCTGTAGTTCCGGCTACTTGGAAGGCTGAGGCGGAAGGATCGCCGGAGCCCAGGAGGTCGAGGCTGCGATGGCCGGCAGCGGCCACTGCACTCCAGTCTGGGCAATGGAGTGAGACTACAACTCAAAAATAATAAAAAATAAAATAAATAAAATAAAATAAAAAATGTGCTTTGTGTTTCTTACGTTTAAAGATACAGATGATATGGTATTATTTGTTGCACGAATACTGAAACTTGGTTGTGGATGGTAAACCCTATCGAATCACATGGCCTGCAGTGTGTCAGCAGACACTGGTTTGTTGATGGTATACCCCTCTGTGTAGTGGCCAAGGCTTGTCACACTGCATGCAGTCCTAGGCTGACAGACTGTTGCCTTGTCATGTGTAGGCAATCAGGACCAACTAAACACTGAACATTGACTACTGTCAAGCTTTCAGAAGAGCTAGGCCTGGTGAGGGATAAGTATATCACTTGGATTTCTAGTTACCTCAACTCACAGTAAGCACATGGACATATAATCCTCAGCAATAGGTGGCGCACCAGGTATTGTGGAGGTAGGTTGCCATAGGGTTGAGCCTGGCCTGGGCTAGTCCTTATGTTGTAAAGACCTAGGAGAAATGAAAAAAGTAAAATATTTCACCTGGCTTTTAGGCAATAGCTAGAGACAATTAGCACTACAGATCATGAATTTTTACTTCTCTTTCAAGCAGAGTTTTCCTAAATTTGTTCCTGTTATTCTCAAACATGATGAAATGTTCACACAGTTAAAAAAAAAAAAAAAAAGCAGAAGTTTTAAACAGAGGCTTTCAATTTTTTTGTACTATGATTCCCTTCAACCGTCTAGCAGGACTTCTGTATACCTTCTCAGAAGAATGTTCCCAATGCATATAATAAAATGAATACTACTAGAAAAAAACTAAATATAGCTAGAATATTTTAAAATAGTGTGAGACAGTAACTTGTGTTCCTTTATTAATGCATTAAATAACTAGACAATATATTTTAAATATATTTGAAATAAGAAAGTTAAAGTTAAATGTATTTCATTCTATTTTATTTATTTATTTATATTATAAAGATGTGGGGTACAATTCAGGGTTAGTTATACAAACGTTGATTATGCAGGTATCCTTGCTGATGAGGTACGCAGTTAAATGTACTTTAAAGATACAGTGTTAAGCCTAGAATGAGAACATTAGGTAAGGGTGGTCTTTCATTCACATCTTTCAAAGTGTTGACCACCAACAGACAGCTAAAGGTATGGAGTGCTAGAAAGGAACTTACATGTTTGGGCTACCAGAGTGAGAAACCTCAACATCCCCATGTTGACTGAACTATAGAGTACCAGTATCCAGATAGATCCCATGGGCATCTGTGGAAAGGAAGGCTTCAATCACATGCAATCTCACAGTGATTTTTCAAGGAATCATGTAAATAAAGGATAATCAAGATTTTTTTTTCAATTGTAAAGTACTATGAAAATATCTCTTATTTCTACTGGGGACAAAGTTGCAGGTACTAGGAACACTTCTGAGGCTTGTTGTATACATGTATATTGAAAAGGACTGCTTAGTTGGAAGTTATAGAAGTAAATACTTAGATTGCTTTTCCTAATTGTTCATGGATCTTCTAAATTAGAATGATATGCTCAGGTTTAAATAAGGGCTCTATGACTTATTGACTTTGTGACTTTGTCAAGTCATTTGCATTTTCTGAGCTTAGTTTTTCTTTTAATCTACAAAATGGGGGCATGGATATGTATTTTAGATGGTTATTATCATGATCAAACAAGATCAAGAATATAGGAAGACTTTGTACATTTTAGAGTGATAAATGCTAGCTAATTTTATTATTTCTTCATAGTTGCTCTCTTAAGTAAGTTAAATAAGGTTTGAATCCAGATTGTTCTATGCCCAACTCAAATAATTATTTACTCTTGCATTACCTTTTATTTGAGATATGAAGAGAAAAAGGTGAGAGAAAAAGAGATAAAGAAATAAAGAGAAGCTAAATAAAATACTGCAGGAACTAAAAAAAAAGAATAATTAAAGCTGACTCTTTTGCTCTCTTCATTTTTGAGAAATTCATATATGAAATTTGTAATTTCATATATCAAAACACATATGAAATACACAAAATGCACTATTCGTAAGATTATACAGTTTGCTGATTTGCTTGCTTATGGACAGAGCTGGGTAACCACCACCTAGACAAAGTCATAGAACATTTTCATTCCCCTCAAGTTTCCCTCATGTCCTTTCCCAACCTTGTCTAACCACTGCTCCTCAGTACAGCCACTGTTCTGACTTCAGCATCATAGATTAGTTTGCCCATTTGTGAATGTCATAGAGCAAATCATACAGTATGTAGGTTTTTATGTCTAGCTTCTTTGATCAATATAATGTCTGCAAGATTCATCCATTTATTGCATGTTATCAGTAGTTACCGTGTTTACTGCTGTGTAGATAACCCTCTTCACTTTCATTGTTGGTTTCATTTTGCTCAAAAACCTATCAATTCAACTAATAATCTGTATCTCCACTTTAGACATGGCACAAAAATGATGACCAATTGCCTTCTTAAAAGAAGTAGAGTTTTTCAAAAACAATTCATAATTCCCTTCTCCTTTCAGTTCAGGAAAAAATTGTCCATTTTTTTTGGTAAGTATCCTCTTTCTAGGTCTGGAATGCATGAAAATGCAAGTAATCTGCAGCGTGAAAGGAGATAATATGACCATTTGGGGGGGGCTGTTTTACCACCATATTAGAGCAATTTCCCAATAAACCAAATCAACATTGACTCAGTAATAGCTATTGTTTATTATATAAGTTAAAGAAAAAAAAAACAGATCTCACATTGACAATAGAACAGCACAAAATCAGCAGAGACTCTAATATAAATCTCTTTAGAAAAGTGTGAGCATAACCCTGGTTCTACCAGATTAAAGATTATTGTGCTTGTAGAAAAGCTGAGACTAGAATCTGTTTGCAATTACCAAATCAAAATGCAATTAACTAGTCACTGGAACAAACAATGATGTCTTTAAATGCCCTTTTGGAAATGCAGGGTTGGTAACAGAGATCAGGTTCCCGAGGTGCGGATGTTTTCACTTACAGACCTTCCTATAAAAGACTGCTCTGAGGACCACTGCCATGCTGCCCCTAGGAGAGAGGAAGGGGGAGAGGGAGGTGGCACTTGACCTGGTGCTGGGACTTCCTTTGTCTTGGAACACTTCAAAGGAAACATTCCCTCCTCTCTGAGTCTTTTTGTTCTGACCTCACATATAATGTATACATACTTACAAATGCAGGATTGAATGTTGCTGGCATATGCTCTTTTTTCCTTGCAAATAATATATGAACTGTCTCTGATATGGCTGAGATGTGTAATTCGGGGTTTTTTTCTTTAAAAAAAAAATCTTTGCTTATGAAAGAAAATGATATTTCTCTTTCAATAACAGTATAACTGACAAATTAGTAATATTCGCTTTCTCCTTTGCAAACACATTTCCCAGTGTCCGATAGTCATTTGATTTGTATTAGCTATTTGTTTTTTCTCCTTAAAATCAACCTTTCGTTTGCTTTTGTCTAAACCTTTCAAAGGAAAGCAAAAACAGTGAAACATATCTGTAACAATGACAATAATAATAATAATAACAAAATAATAATATTTTTCATACTTCTAAGATGTGTTCATTGCAAGGGACTTTAGGTGAAATTAACAATCATTTCCTTCATATTCCTCTGATGCTGAACTGGCTGGCAGGAAGGGCAGTGGGGTGGCCAAACACAGAGCAGAGGGATGGAGCTTGGATCATCTACGTGCTGTTTCTCAGACAGAAGTTTAATTTCTAGTAATGCCAAGATCTGAGGAGATCATGAAGCTGTGAATGATCCCATGGATGTGGTTGGCTTTTCTGCAGGCGCTCAACTCACTCAGGAGCAGGACTCCAGAAATTCCTGTCACTTTAAGCATTTCAAGCAAAAAGGAAGCGAATACCCATTTTCTAAGGCGTGCTTCCCTCACCACCTGAAGTAGCTGCATGCTCACCCGGGTGATTACAGGCCTGGAACAAGAATCCAAATGACAGCCCTAAATACTTAAACATGACAAATCAAGAGATAACACATTGCAATACAAAGTCCTAGCCTCCTACCTTGACAACTGCAGCTTGACCATAAGCTGGAAGGCCACATCAGAGTTTACCACTCTCAGTCTCTTCGAGTTCTCAACTGGAAAGCTCTGGTCCCGGCCTGCAGCCTGTCCCACTTCTCCTTGTAACCCCAGCTCAATCCCAAATCTCAAAGAGTCCCATGAGCTCTCAGGTGTATACTCCGGTCCTCTGGTCAAAGCTTCACCCATTATCTCTGCAAAACAGTCATCCTGTGACCAGCCTACAGGTTAAGGGCCCACATACTTTTGGCTCTGGAGAACCCCCAGGAAATTATGTCAGTTCAGACTCTTCAAGTGTGTTTGCAGTCATTCTGGCACCGAACTCCAGGGTTCATGTATCGATAGCATTGCCTAGAAAATGGGGAAAGGACCCTGGGTGAGCATGACTGAAGGAGGCTAGCACAGAGCCCCTTTGAGAAGGACTTTCCTTTTGTAGGGTATAAGACAGTACTGAATAGTTGCTCTTGACTATACTTCAAGGCTGTCAGACATCCCCAAAAGTCTATCCTTTATTCATACCAGGGGCGTGTCAAATGTTGCAGATTCAGAGATGAGCAAGCTACCACCCACGAGTGAATGAAGCCCTTCTGAAAAGACCACTCTAGAGTGCAATAATTAACATGGGTGGGGAGGAGGTCGCCTTTCTGTCCCAGGACTGCTGTAATGTGACTTGTCCCTCAAATGGGCTAGTTGTCCTCATTTAAAGGATGGGCAGAAAGCCAGACCCTGGTCATCATAGCCTCTGATTCATGAGTTCTAAGAGACGCACACTCAATAAACAGCTCTCCACCTATTCCTGCTTCAGACTGCCCTACTGCCTGCTCCCACCCTCCTCCCTCTGGCTGCAGTTTCCCCATTCTAACTCCTGGGAAGGGGCCCTGCCCTGTCAGCCAGTGCCCAGACTGACCCACCAGGGTTATAGACGGCTCAGCAGCTCCTTCTGTCTGCAGTCCCCACATCCATAGTCACACAGGAGTTCTCCTCCTTGGCTTCTACCAGAACCCATGGGAGATGGTGTCTAAGGTCCCTGGATTTTCTATGCCCCATCCCATTAGAGTACCTCAATAACAAGGCAAATCTGGAGGTAAAACACTCCACAGGACTACCTGTCCCATCTCTTCAACATGTCAAGGTCATGATGAAAAGATTATGCCTTATTAAAAGAGACCCAATGGGCCCAGAAGCCAGATGCAACGCATCTTTTTGGACTGATCCTGGTTTGGACAAAAGTATTTCAGGGACAACTAGGTAAATTTGAATATGGTCTCAGTATTAGATGAGATGAACATTTATCAAAATGGAAAGACGGAGATTATTGACTGGAGGGAACAAAAGCAAGTTGGCAAATATATATACATATACAAATGTATGTATACATATGTATATAAGTGTACATATGTGTGTGTATGTTAGTGTGTGTGTGTGTGTGTGTGTGTGTGTGTGTGTGTGTGTGTATGTGCACCAACATACACAGAAACATCTGAAAGGATGTTACTAAGAGTTCATAGTGGGTGGTGGCAACTAAAGTTTTATTTTTTTCTCATTACCTTCAATGTTGATATGTTTCTTCTATAATAAAAGCATTATTTTAAAATAGGAAAATGCAATATTATATTTCTATTGGTTGAGAAAATTACTACATACCCTGAACTTCTCTGCCTTTGCTTCTAGATTAGCTCAGGCCTGGTTAGGCCTCACAGAAAGTGGTGATGCAGAAATCAGGAGTTCCCAGAGGTTCTCAGAGAGTCACATCCATCTTCCACCCAAATGAGCTTCCCGAATTAAGGTTTAATGTTACTTCTGCTTTCATGGGAAGATGAAATGGAAGCAACCATGTGAAGAATAATTTGCAAAACTATAATGGAAATACTTCCCCTCTTCTTTCCTTCTTTCCTTCCTTCCTTTCTCTTTCTTCTTTGTTCTTTCTCTTTTTCTTTTTCTCCTCTTTTTTCTTCCTTTCTTTATTTCTCGTTCCTTCCCTCCTCCCCCCCTTCATTCTCTCTCACTCACTGTTTCTCACTATGTTGTCCAGGCTTGAGAGCAGTGGTACAATCATATCTCACTGCAACCTTGAACTCCTGGGCCCAAGTAATCCTCTAATATCAGCCTCCCAAGTAATAATAGAAGTAATTCTATTAATTCATGTTATATCTCCTTACTAAGTACTTACTTTAGGTATTCTTTCTTGAGTACAGTGCCTGGAAAACACTGTCTTTTTTTAAATACTGAGTCTTCTTTTCCTAACAAGAGAACTCTATAATCTATCCAGCTTCCTATTATCCTAGCTATTGGGGAACTCACAGTAAATTAGCATGGAATTGCATTAACAAACTTATTACCTAGCAGCTGGAAAGAGTAATCTCCTTTCTCTTTGCACTTCATTATTATTTTATAAGAATCTAATTTAAAAAGCTCCGACTCTGTTCTGTTTTGCTCATATGATCATTTTCTATAACATTTTAAATCCATGTTGGAAAAAGGTAGAGTATAGATACATCTTAGGGCTGCCCTACAGGTATCTGGAGCTGAGCAAGCAACTGACACGTAGTTGATGACTTCTGGAGTGTCTACCCAATCCACAGCTCTCTGGCCTTCTGAGTGATGCAGCCCCTGGTTGAACATCCTGCACCCCAGCCATAAGGGCAGAGTTGGGCCAGATGGACATGTGACCAGCTCCAGGAGTGGAGGTCTCTAT
Source organism: Carlito syrichta (assembly GCF_000164805.1). NCBI lineage: Eukaryota > Metazoa > Chordata > Mammalia > Primates > Tarsiidae > Carlito > Carlito syrichta. The sequence goes on from NW_007233036.1 coordinate 36,572, forward strand.
TGACATCATTTGGAATTGAAAAAACAATGTTCTGTGGTCTTGACTGTTTACTTAGTATGCTGCAAGGCTTAAATAAGATGACAATTAAAACAACCGGTTTGTTGGTGTCTCGTTTTATCTTCGAAAAGAAACTCAGCTTAAAACAAACCATGTTGAATCATCATGTTTTGCCTTTTTCCCCAAAAGACAGATAGTGGAAATAGAAAAATGTTCAAAGTTCTGAAACCAAAGGTAGACTATCGACAGAGTAATATGAACACCCACTCTGCAAAATTCAGTGATACAGCCTTGTGGGGGGGAGGAAGGTGGCCATCATTTTCATCTGGGAGTCCTGACCAGGACCCCCTTTACCTCCACGTCTCCCACTAACCTGTGGAGGAGGCGGTCTTCAGGAAGATTAATTTTTAAGACCATAGATAAATCTGATGCCTACTTGCTTCCCCACCTTCTCTGAACCCGAATAATGGATTTGTGTCCTTTTGAAGGACACAACTCTTCTATTGGACATCACTGCAAAGACAGCAGAGTATATATTGCAATGTCCCTCTCAAGAAAGTGCACTTCTTCTCCTTCGTGTGATAAGTATGCTCAGCCAGCTTCACCTTGCAATTCATGTAGCAGTTTGTGTTGTTGCTGGTGTCCTATGTGGCACTGAGTGTACCATGTCCCAACTTCAGGTTCATGATGACCCTTGGAGCTGTTCCCAAGAGACTCTGAATTATGCTGAATTCATATTTTATCTCCTCATTCCAGGCTGTCTAAGTAAGTGGGTTGGAATAAGATCTCTCTTTTATTCCAAGTGGAAGTAGCAAGGTAATCCAGCAACAAATAACAACTGGTTTTAATTGGATTAGAAGATCAATACTTAAATGTAAGAATAGCAATACTGGCCAGGCTGGGTGGCTCAGCCTATAATCCTAGCACTTTGGGAGGCCGAGATGAATGGATTGTCTGAGCCCATGGGTTTGAGGTCAGCCTGGGCAACTTGGTGAGAACTCGGCTCTAAAATAAATAAAAAATTAACTGGCATTGTAGTGCACATCTGTAGTTCCGGTTACTTGGAAGGTTGAGGCAGTAGAATCACTGGAGCCCAGCAGGTCGACTCTGGGGTGGCCATGAATGTGTCACTGCACTACAGCCTGGGTAACAGTGAGACTCCAACTCAAAAAAAAAAAAAAGAATATCAGTTCTTACAAGTACATACCTCTATAAATCTTAGAGGGATGAGATGACAACTTGTTATATATGTTTCTTCTGGTTTGGAAGAGTCCATGAAAAGGCTCCGATTTCTTATAGCCAAATTGCCCTGAATGGGCAGTGAGAAGCAACTGGATGGGCAGTGAGAGGTGGCTGGGCTTGGTGAGCTCTGGGGCTTCTGTGAGTTCCCTGCTCTCCACCCCACTCCTGATACACAGACTCAGAGTCGCTGTACAGAGTTCCGTCCCTTTATATTCTGACTTTTATATGTTTGCTAGAAAAAGAAGTGCTTCTGGGAGGCTGAAGTGAGTGGATTGCCTGAGCCTGCGGGTTCAAGACCTGCCTGGGCAACTTGGCGAGACCTCATCTCTACAATAAATCAAAAAATTAGCCGGGTGGGTAGCACGCACCTGTAGTTCCAGCTTCTTGGAATGCTGAGGCGGAAGGATCGCCAGAGCCCAGCAGGTCGAGGCTGCGGTGGCTGGAAGTGTGCCACTACACTCCAGTCTGGGCAACAGAGTGAGACTCCAACTCAAAAAAAAAAAAGAAAAGAAAAAGAAGTGATTCATTTTCAAAATAGAAATAGATGTGAGATCTAATTTCTTATTGATAGTGATAAAATGTATAAAGATTTGGCAAAATATGTACCTCACATATTTCAAGATATCAAAAATAGTCATTGAATAAATAGAATAGCTTGGTAGCAGGGTGGTCTTCTGATTTCTGCATTTTTTGTAAGATTACCATGGTAATCTATTGTCAATAAAATATAGAAAATACAGAAATGTATATAATAGAAGATACATAAATATGTGTCTTTAAAAATAATGATTTGGTCAGGCATGGTGACTCAAACCTGTAATCACAGCACTTTGGGAGGGCGAGGTAAAAGGATTACCTGAGCCCAGGGGTGTAAGATCAGCCTGGGCAACTTGGTGAGTCCTTGTCTCTACAATAAATTAAAAAAATTAGCTGGACATGGTAGCATGTGCCTGAATTTTCGGCAACTTGGAAGGCTAAGGCAGAATGATTGCCTGAACCCAGCAGGTCAACGCTAGGGTGGCTGTGAGCGTGCCACTGCACTCCAGCCTGGGCAACAGAGTGAGACTCCAACTCAATAAATAAATAAATAAATAAAATAATGATTTAAGACCGGGCACCGAATAAGTGGGGTAGAATAAGAAGGATCTTTTCTTCCACATTGAATTAGCAAGGTAATCCCAGAACTTTGGGAGGCCAAAGAGGGAGAAAGATTTGAACCCAGGAGTTCCAGACCAGTCTGCAACATAGCAAGATCTCGTCTCTATAAAAAAAAAAAAAAAAAAGCCAGGTGTGATGGTATGCACTGTAATCCCAGCCACTTGGAAGGCTGAAACAGAATTGCCTGAATCTAGGAGGTCAAGTCTGTGGCAAAAGAGTGAGACTCTGACTCTAATAATAATAATAATTATTATTATTATAATTTAAGAAAAAAGGCAAATGCGCTTTTCATTTTAAAAAAGAACTGAATTTGATAATTTCCACATTCCCAATTCACTGTGAATTTTCATCAAGTCACCTTTGACTAATTGGGCTTTTCTCTATCAAAAAAAAAGTAGTTCAGAAATGAGTTATTTCATTCATTAAATTTTAAGAGCAGCTGCTGTGCAGAGTAATATAGACAGGATAGCCTTTAAGAGACAGGGTGTGAGCAGGCATACACTGGTGAGCACGTGGGACTGGGGTGAACAAACACATTTGCATTTATATAGCACCATTTTTCAGGTGAGACAATTGGCAATATATTTGCTACAGTGATGCTGTGATGTAAAATCTATACCAAGGGGGAAATGGTAACTCCTTTTAAAAGAAAGTCATTTGGGTTTGATGAAAACGTATCTGGTGCCAGCAGTAGGCCAGGCATCCTATAGGAAGGGCCTTGCTGTTATTGAACCTTCATTAAAAACCTAGTAGGTGAATGAAGAAATCAAGGATCTAGGAAAATGAAACAATGTCGCTAAAGTCACATATTTAGTAAATTGCAGAGCCAAGATCAGAACACATATCTGAGACTAACATTATTTCAACTCTATCCCAATTAAATCAAGAGAAAAATGCTGCAAATATTCGTAAGTCCTTATGCTTAAATAGTGCTTAGAACTTGCAAGTTAATTTTACATCCTTTGTTTTTAACCTTGAAACAATCGCAAGGCACATAGACATCCATGTTGGAAAAGAGAAATTTTCAGAAAGTTTCCAGTACACGCCACACGTGGCACAGCTTGTGCAGAATAACTGCTGGCCAGCTTTTGGTGTCTTAGTGTCCGACACTCTACTCCACACATTTCAACCAGAAAGCAGTTACTATACATGCTTCAGGACAAGCTCATTCTTTTCAGCAGAGCTGTCTTATTTTTACCAGAATCTCACCAAGGAGGGAGAAGAAAATGCAGCCAAGGAATTGGGATGGAACCTAGGAAATGGGCTCTGTTCCCTAAGCCAGAGGAGTTTTGCTTTGACCTGCTATGTACAGGCACCTACCCATAAGAGTTGCTTGCACAAAATAGCTCTGTGGCTTTAAAATGTTTCAAGAGTATATTCCACATTGACATGGCACTATTTGGAAGCTTTGTACTCTTTGTGTCTGGGCATCTAAGAAATCTAGATAGAACCAGTGATTAAGGTTCAGATGGAAAAGGAGAGTGGAGCAGGACTCTAAGAGAGTATGTGCCACTGAGATCGAGACCCTCTGCTCTAGAACCATCCTTTTCATGTCCCAGATGCCCAACTGGAAAGTTAGGCGGTGACTGATGGCTCTTTGACCTGCAGCTGACTAAAGCATTCCTAGGAGCAGGTTGCAAGGTGAACTCATAGGTCTCAGGATTGTACAAAACCAGGTTGATGCAACTCGAAATGTTGGTGGTTGGCCTGAATTCCCAGCTCATCACCTGGTAGGCGCACATGCGTCTGTGCGCGTGCATGCACACACACACACACACACACAATAAACATGCACTGATAAGGAATTGATTTGGAAACTCCCACACTAGAAAGGAAAAGGGAAGATTGGTTAGGAGACAGAGGTGTAGAAGCATCTTCAAACAGGATGTCTCTCCTCTTCGTTCCACTTATTCTGGACGTGAATGTGTTCATGTCTTTGCCTCCCAAAGAACATCAGGAAAGAGAAGTAAATAGGGGTTAAAGCAGGGCCTAGAGCATACAGTGCAGGGTGAGGCGTGTCAGAATGGCCCCTGTGGCACCCTCCTGGTTCCTCCCTGGTAGTGAGGTCTTTGGGAGACACAAAATCATGGTGCAGGGCACCTGTTCTGGCTGACTTCCCCATCTTCTCTGGGTGCCCTGGTGTAGGGACAAACTGTCTCCAGAGATGTGGTCCTACCCTGATGTAACACTAGCCCAGGATGTCAGGAGGAAAAGTCTTTGAGTTACAAAAGTCAGACACCACTTCATTGTGCTTCAACCCAATTAATATTTAGAAAAAACGAAAGAAAGAGGGGAGATAACCAATGTACAACAGTCAGGATGGCTTTGATACTGACATGATAGAAGCTCGGCTATTCTTCCAATTCTCTTCTCCTCTCAAAGCTTGGCCAGGCAACACCATTGTTATTAGGAGTCATGTGTTGAGCGAACTGGTTTTGTAGGTAGATACAGACTACTCACCTTCCTTCTATCACTAGTCCAAAAATCAAACATTGCAATACAAAATAAGAAAGTTGGCATTTTCCTAACCCCATGACCAATTTTCCCAAATGTCTAATATAAAATATATTTCTCAGTATGACCACTATTTCTGAAATTGAATAACTATGAATAGTAGTAAGTGTAAAAGGTGAAATACTGTCATTTAAATCTGAAAAGAAACTATTTTCTCCCTTTATGTTCCTGTCAGCAACAGACAAATTTCATTTTTTTGAATATAGTTACCTAATATCCAAAAATTATTACTGAGTATCTGTAGGCCATGCCCAGTACTGACTCTAGGGATTATGATGGTAAGATTTGACCCTTGTGGAAAACTCACAGGCTAGTGAAGACACAGACACCACCAGACTGTATCACACGGCTATGTCTAAGTTATTGTACAAAGTTCTTTAGGGCCTAGATTCAGAAGTAATAAAAGAAGAAAACATGCTGGGGTGTGTGTGTGTGTGTGTGTGTGTGTGTGTGTGTGTGTGTGTGTGTGTGTGTGTGTGTGTGTATCCCCAAGGGATTGGTCAATTGAGAAAGAATGTCTGTAATGAAATAGACATGTTTTCGTCTTCTTTCTTATGAAATCAGTACACATTACTTTTAAGACCAGAATTGCCCTAAAAAGTGTAATTCATATTACCAGCAAGATAACTATGTGCCAGGCTCTACAGGCAGTGGTTGATACTGGTTTGACCAGTAGGGTCAACATAGACATCGTTGGTTGCTTTTCTGATTATCTGTAAACATGAACCAGCTGGCGAATCTTGACTATGACAGGCATGTAAAATAGTTCACGACAGATGCCTGGTCAAGCCTTGAGGGAGGAAGAGTATTGGAAGAACATTCAAGCTTCCTTCATGTCAATACCACAGCCATCCTGACAGGTATACATTGGTTATCTGACCTCTTTCTTTCACTTTTGCTAGGTATGAATTGGGTTGAAGTACAATGGAGTGGTGTCTGGCATGTGTAACTCAGAGACTGTTCCTTCTGGACATACTGGGCCAGTGTGAACTCAGGGTGGGGCCACATCCCGCAGGAAAGTTTTCCCTGTGGCACCCAGAGAAAATGGGTAAGTTAGCCAGGAGCAGGATCCCTGGGTCACAGTACCACGCCTCCCAAATACCTCACTACTGGTAGATCCCTGGAGGGTGCCAGAGGGGCCATTCTGACATGTCCTATCTTGCACCAGCTGCCTTTTACCCCTTGTTTACATCTCCATCCCAACGTTCTTTGGGAGACAAAGGAACATTCACTTCCAGAGTAAGTTGCACAAGAAGACAAGAGACATCCTGTATGAAAGTACTTCTACCCTTGTGCCTCCTGATTAATCTTCCCTTTCCTTTCTAATGTGGGAGTTTCCGGGTTTTTGCCGGATGTGAGCTGGGATTTCAGGCTGACCACCAACATTTCAAGTTGCATTAACCTGGCTCTGCAAATTCCTGGGATCTACAAGTTTACTTTGCAACCTGCTCTCAGGAACGCTGCTGGTCTACTTTTGTCAGCTGCAGGTCATTGAACAAATGTGGTAGCTTGAGTTATCAGTTACCTCCTAACTTCCCAGCTGAGCAGCTAGACCATGAAGAAGGAGGTGGTCACTCCACATGCTCTGGAGTAGAGGGTCTCATACCCAGTGACCCACAGGAGAGCCTCCCTTCACCAGCCTAATCTCACAATAGTCTCTGTGGATGGAGTCAAGACATCTGGGTCTCTAAAGCTCTCTGTTTGCTTCAAGACACAGCGCAGTCACTGCTCTTCTACAGATAGCTATGATGCGCCAAAAAAAAAAGGCAATTAGGAACAACTCATTAAACATACTTCATGGTTTTCTTCTTGTTGTCACAATAGATGTCTTTCCATATCCTAGATATAGAATCCACCCTTTCCAAATCTAAGTTACTATAAGAAAATTTGACTAAGCAAAATTCTATTTTCTTTCAAAATTAGGTCCATGTTATAAACAGTACACAGTTAAAACATTTTAACTGTGCTCTCTCAGATGAGCTCAGAGGCAGATAGTAAGTCTTTATGAGAAAAGACTATTACATTTAACATCTATAATTCTTTCTCACTACCATGGAAGATGAATTGCTTAACCACTAATGATTCTAAGTTTCCTGGCATATCCTAGGTGATGGAAACAGACATGAGTGTCTGGCTCCCAAAATCTTTCCTCATACCCTGTTTCTTTATTTCTTCCCCTCTTGTGCAAATTTGGTGTTGGGGATTAAGGTTTATAAAGAAGTGGGTTAAGAAAAATCTAACATCGTCCAGGAACCATAGATGTTTTGAAATAGTCAGTGTGACATGTCATGGCCTTCAGTTTTAAATTCTCAGTCAGTGTTCAATAAGGCATGACTTGTGTAAATAGTTGTCTTTTTGTTAAAGTCCAGAAGTGTTTCTTCTACTTTTTAGAAAGAGACAGTGTAAGGATACTTGTTATTGAGAATGTTTCTTGTTGTTCAGAAAGTAAGGCCTGCACATTTAGAATGAAACGAAGCAAGATCCCAGAGAGCTCATATCATGAATTAGACAAAAAAGGAAAATACTATTTTCAGATAGCATTTCAAAAAGAGAGGTAAAATTTGCTTTGTCGGTTTGATGAATATGCATAAGTTGAAAGTCAGATTTGTTTCCTAGAGAATGGAGTTAGTTTGTGGTTGATCACTATATTCTATGAAATACCTTTCTCTTTCTTTGAAATATTCAAAGATCTACACTCTGGGCAGGGTACGGTATGAGATATTTAGCCTCCCTGACTGTAAGGGTTTGATCAATAATTGCCAACAACTTTGTCTTTACAGTAGTAGGAAAGGCCATTTCTTGCTCACCCCACTAGAAGCTGTGTCATTAATTAGTTCGTCTGTTAAATCTATGGATGCTACTCTTATTTTCTGGAAGAGTGAGGGGGAATACATCTAGAAGTAGCCTCAACACTGGGCAGAGGGAAAGTTTCTCTTGATCAAGGAACATCTTCCCTCGATACCCAGACAATGATAAAAGAGGAGCTTTGCTCTACTGAAGAAAAGTGGAATGTGTTCCCCTTTATTAAAACATAAAATCTTTTAATTCCTTCCTTTCTGGAGAAGTCAGAAGTCTACTAAGGTTCTAGGGTTTTCTACTTCCAGTGATGATTGAGAATATAACTAGGGACTCACTCCACTGAGAACATTGCTCAGGTAAGTGTGGGAAGGCTCTGCGTGGAAGGAGCTTCTCTTTGCTCCCCATCTTAGACCCTCCTTCTATCCCACTGGACGTGCAGTGCACTTTGTGATTGGCAGTCTCTACCTTCCTGCATTCTTGTTGCTGTCATCTGACACATGTTCATCTACACCATGATTTATCAGTTTGATATATTTCATTCAGTATGTTGACGACTAACTCCCAGAGACTCAGACACTGAGACTGCTGGAGGTTAATCAAGGTGAGAGATAGTGGCAGCTCAGACCAGGAAGGTAGCAGTGAAGGTGGTGAGAAATGGTCAGCTTCTGGATACACTTTTAATGTAGAGCCACTGAGATTTGCAGATGGATGTGGGCTATGAAAAAAAGAGAAATTTAAAGATGACTCCATGGCTTTTGATTGAGCAACTGGAAGAATGAAGTGCTATTTACTAAGGTAGAAGGATTGCGGTGGAGTGTGTTTTTAAGGAAAAATAAGAATTTGATTTTGGATATATTAAGTCTGAGATGACTACTAGATTTTTTAAAAGCATAGATAGAAGAGATTTAGTAGACAATTGTAGAGGTAAATCTGGAGTTCAGCAGACCTACTTGGGTTGTGCATAAACTTGAGAGTCCCACCGTATAAATGGATTTAAAACCATGAGCCTATATGAGATCACTGAGGCAGGGACTGTAGCTAGAGAAGGAGACTTCACTGCTGTCTTTCAGAGCCACCCTGAGAAGGACTCCAGTGCTTCAGAATCCACTCTGGCTTACAATCACACATCAAGTCAACCCATCTGTGAACTGTTGTCAGCCTTTATTCTCCTAAGTTAGCAGGAAATAAGAGAACCCACTTCTGCACCTGCCACATGTGGCCGTAGGTGAGATCGGAGGGAGAGCCATGGGTACAATATTGATGAAAGACAGGACAGGTGAAGATACCTGATGTGCAGTTTGTTGTGTCCTGTGGCCCTGCTCCTGCCCAAATCTGGATGTAGCCCTTGTACTGCAAGGCCCACCTGACCTTGTGAGATGGTAGATCTGACAGAACTCAGCTCAAGATGGGCTCAAGTTGGGTGGCGATGGTTACACAGTCACTTCATATGCATGGTCAGAGCTCCGACTCAACTGTGGCCTGGAGCACACCAGGATCTCTTGTGTGTGGTGGGTAAGTCTCCCCTGTTAAAGGCACGATCTCACTCCAGAGCCAAAACATCTTCTCTGCAGGGTCTGCCACCCACACCTGCTGGAGAAACTTTTCCTACTCTGGGTCCCCACAAATCTTGGAGCCTTCCAAGTCACTCAGTTAATGAATTGGAACAGTACCCCCTTGTGAAAATATCACCTCTCGACCACAAACAAGCTACCAGGTGCTGTGATGCTTTTTAATGGTGTAGGATGCAAGATGAAAGAATATGTCCTTTACCTTGAGGAAGATATTGAAGTATTCTTTAAGCCACTGAATCCTAAAAACATCACTGATGTAGCATGCCCTGGAACCTTTGCAGGGCTTATGTCTCAACTACACATGTCTTATAAAGACCAAGAAACTTTCCACAACCAGCTGATCTGGTCTAATTTACTGGATCTCTTTCATATAGTAAATTAGTTTAATTTTTGCAGAATGTCCAGAGTCTACTAGGTTCCCTCAGACTATATTACAACAAAGAATGAAAAAGTTATGGCCCAGGAGATACTGGTACTGGTGTTCATTTCTCATGGAAGTGAACAGCTTCTTGTTCTCCCATGATAGAGATGAAAGACAGAAAATGTGTTCTCAAGACCAATGACCACATATCATATGCCTATAGCTGTGTTAATCTGCTATGGCAAAAACACAACAGAAGCGGAAATGTGAACTTCTATTTTATTGAGTCCACTGTCTTTTTCCAAGATTTTTTGGTCTTCATAAGGTCCACACTGGGGGTTATAATGAAGATATTAGAGAGTGTGAGCATTGCATCCCTTCAGGTTGCACTAGTCTATCCCATAAAGATGCAATATTGTTTTTATTTTGTTTCTGTGATGTTTAATTTTATGTGTCAACTTGACTAGGCAGCAGGGTGCCACATATGTGCTTAAACATTATTTATGGTGTGTCTGTGTGTGAGATTGTTTTGGATAAGATTAACATTTGAATCTGAGGAAATAGCTGGCTGAGGAAAGCAGGTTTCCCTCCCCAATGTAGGTGAGTCTTATCCAATCTGTTAAAGGCCATATGAGAACAAAATATGAGTGGACTTCAGTCTTCATTCACCTTCAGGCTTGGACTGAACTTACACCATCAGCTCTCTTGGGTCTCAGGCCTTCAGAATTGAATGGGAACTTTGTTATCACCTCTCCTTGGTCTTCATCCTGTCTGCTACAGATCATGGAATGTCTAATCCTCCATAATCACTCCATAATCATATGAGCCAATTTCTCTTCTCTCTGTCTCTCCTAACACACACACACACACACACACACACACACACACACACACACAGAGAGAGAGAGAGAAAGAGAGAGAGAGAGAGAGAGAGAGAGAGAGATCCTGTCAGTTCTGTTTCTCTGGATAATCCAGAGAAATACATAAGTTTTAGGAGGGGGTGGATTTTTATATCAAGTCTCTACTTGCCTTCCTCGCTTCAATAACTCTTACTACACAGGCTAATAGACCAATATAGGATTTGACCTGCTACTAAGTATATCTACTCCAACTACACACTTGGTCATCCAGGGGATACCTACTGCCTAAATCTATGGTTATGTAAGCCAGATTTGGGTCATTCATTACCTAGCTCCCATATATTCCCACTCTAGGTAGGAGGTTGTGATGATCTTTTAGGTCCTTAAATTTTCACATCAACCTGATCCCTGTGCTCACAGTCATTGAAATGTTTGAGTATTTCTCTTTCTCCAGCATATGGTTGCCAGCATATGGTAGCTAATGTCGTTGTAGTGTTAATAGGGGATGTTAGGTAGATACTTGCCATGGAGTTATAGAATCCTCTCCAGCAGGACCTGGTCTCTTTTTCAATCAATAGATTCTGAATCTGTAAATCAGATCATGTCTAGAAACTGTGCAATAGATTTCATTTTTTATTTGGGCATCTTCCCTCAGACTTCTTGATGTTCTTTGATTATGTGGATTGAGTAACATGCTTGTTCACTGCCCATTTATCTTTCCCTCAGCAAAGCCGTCCTCTATTAACTGTAACTACACCTCTCTGTGGGTCAGGCCATCCTGACTGCCACCCTGAACTTGCCGCAGAGTAACTGTGCTCACCTCATGTCTGGTGGCCGAGTGCTGCCACCCGTTTCCTTTAATGCAGGATCTTTTTATTTTCATTGCTATCAGAAAGCTTGGTTTTATGGTAATATTTTGTACATCTGCCCTCACCTACAGCGTACTGACATCATTGTGCTTCTTACTAGTGTATTTCTTATCACTTCGGTGAGTGGTCTGTATTCCAGATACTCCCATAAACATAGTCAGATGCTGTTTTTTTGGCCTCATGTAGTATATTCACTCTAGCAATCCAACTTTTCTAAGTCATTGATGCCTTCTTCTTCCAATATTCACAATGGTTCTCACACTTCTACTTTACTTGGTAGGGGCCATGGCTTTCTCTAAACTGCCAATCCGGCAGTTAGTAACATCTCCTGAGGTTCTTGTAAGGATATTAAATGCTGTATCACAGGAGCATATTCTCATACTGACAAACTTTTTCCTATCCAACTTTATATTTTATTTACCTTAATCCAGAATCCTCAGGATCCAGACCACACATATATTCCTAGCTCCTAAAGGGTTACATTGGCAAGGTCCTGCAGCTTCTTTAAGGATTCCTACCTTAAAAGTCGTAACTTTCATAGCCAAGTGATACTGTGAATTGATCTTATTCATTGGTCTGGTGACCAAGAGTGGAGGTGGAGATATATTCTAATAGGGGTGTTTCTTGCAAGGCAGAGGAATTTGCACCACTCAAGCAGGAAAAGAGTGTGTCCTCTGTCGGGAAGGAGAGGCCACTTCTGCAGTCTGAAAGGATTTTGGAGAATCTGGGAACTCGAGATTTTTGCGTGCATTGACCCAAATGTCCCCACCCTAGGTATCAGGATCTCATTCCTTTCCAACCAGATCTTGTCACAGCAGTCTTACTGGCGCTGAAAGTTCAATGTTCTCTAGAGATTTTGAACTTCAGTATTTTCTGCTTCTGGCTGAGTTGACAAGGATCTCTATATGTGGCCCTCTCATTTTTATACTTTTCTTTATTTAGGCAATCAGTTTTAATTTTTTTAATGCCCTGATAATCCCTAGCAAGAATCATCCAATTCAATATCCTTTTCTTTATCACTTTTCCTGAACATTCCACTTACCTGAGATATTTCACCTGCCAATGCCTTTCCTTTCTCCATAGATTCCACTCCAGTTCACCACCAGTGAACATTTTAACAATTCATTGTTGGCTCTGGAATCTACTACTCCATATACAATCATTGTTAGCCTACCATCAGGGGATTCTGTTCTAAAATCCATTTTAGGATTTGCTCCATGGGTCACTATTGTATTGTCTTCAGTCAAGCTCACAGGGAAACAGATGCTGAGACAGAGTTTTGCATGAGGTGGCATGTTGAAGAATGTTATCAGGAATGACACTTGTAAGGAAGTTCCCAAAGCAGAATTTTGCAGAGGGAGAGGTTACCCTGAAAAGTGATTGCAACCGAGGCCTCAGACGATCCCATGGAGAGATTTGAAGCTGAGATGGCCTTTCAGAGATATCCCAAATGGAGAGAGTAGGCTGGCCTTTATATCCTACACTGACCAATCATCAGAAGTGGGCTATCCCTAGGTGAAGCAACTCCTTTCAACTGTGGGTGATTCCTGGGGAGGGATTTAGCTATGAACTTTTGGCAGGCATCATTCTTGGCAGCTAGGGAAATGAGTTTCTCTGTCCTATAGGAGGAATCTGGGTGGTATACCACAGCATCTACTTAAACTGGCTTTCAAGAATTAGCTAACCAGCTCACCAGAGAAAAGTAAAAGACATAGAGAGTTCTATTCCAAAGCCTGGGGGATTCAGAAGGACTTCCTGGTCTTTTATTCTTTGTGAAGAATCATAATCTTACAATAGTAAGAAAGGAAAAAATAAAAGGAGCCAATTGAACTAATAATTATTTGCTCTTGCATTTTTTAATGATATGCCAAGTAAATTAATGTTAGACCCAAGACTAAAAGCTTTTTGTTTTGTTGAGAATCCATCTATATTATGTGGGTAAGTCACTGTAAAAGATAAAGTTGGAAAATAAATATGTGCAGCCAGTGACAATGATAGGAATCTAAGATTATATTAAATCACCCACTGTAGCCACAGGTCATAAAATCTCAGCATGAATGTATGCTGCTGTCTTAGTAGGGGATAAAACCAATATTTGCTATACAACAATGAGAATCCTTTTGGACATTTGATTAACTTCTCATTCTCTTTCCAATATGGCTGGCTTTAACTGAGTCTTAACACAGAAAAACATTGCTCCTTTTCAGATTTTAAGTTGAGGAAGAAATTATCTTTACTTTATTAAAGCTTAGTCAAGAGAATAAAAATAAAAATAAGGACAAATTAGACAGTTAATGCTGTGGGTATAAATGACAAAAATCTGACCAAGTTCAACTTTTAATTTCATTACCAAATATCTTGTTTTAAATTAGATAGATGTTTTAAAACTTTACAAAGGTGATAATATATTAAAAATTACAAGTCCAGTAATAGTTGAATAAAAATTTAAACTAATGCAATATAATAACTATCTCTCTCTCTCCTTCCTTAAGCATTTTCTTCTCTTGGTCTCAGGGATACCATCACTCTCCTGATGTGACTCCTAACTTACCAAATACTCCTTTGTAATCATCTTTGTTGAGTTTTCCTTTATTTCCAACCTCTAGTTATTCTCTAGCTATATATTCTGCTTAGTAAGTATGCCTTATTCTGTTCCATGCTATAAACACTCTATATCTCTCAAACACTCATCCTTATCCCAGACCACTCCACTGTACTTCTAACTCACATGTCCAATTAGGTGGCTGATTTTACCACTTGAATATCTAAAAGGCAGGCTAACAATCTATTGCAATTTTTCAAATAGCTAGAAAAGTGGATTTGGAATGTTCTCAGATGCAAATAAATGAAAAATGCTTAAGGTGATAGATATGCCAATTATCCTGACTTGATACTTATACATTGTGTACATGTATTGAAATATCACACTGCATCCCATAAATATGTACAATTATTGAGTGAGATGGTTAAAAACAATAAAGATTAAATTAAATTAAAGTGGTGCTAAAATCAACATGTCAAAACCCAAACTCTATTTTCTTCACCCAAACCTGCTAACATACCACCCACCCATACATGTTCCAATTTTAGGGAATAACAACTCCTTTTATCTGATTGCTCAAACCAAAAATGTTAGTAACCTCTCTGACTCCTCTCTCTCTCTCTCTCTCTCTCTCTCTCTCTCTCTCTCTCACACACACACACACACACACATATCTAACAACCAAACAACAGAAAATCCTGTCAACTCTGACTTCGATATATCCAGAATATTTCATTATCTTCATCCTCTCCCCTGCCTAGAGAATTGGCTCCCAACTTGTCTCACTGCTTCAGCCTTTATCTCCCAACAATCTGTTCTCTCCACAGCAATGAGAACATGAGAACAATCCATTTAAAACACAAGTTAAGTGATTCTGGGTAGGATGGCACTGGTTGCAACAACATAGTCTTTAAATCTTCTTGATATCCTTCTCTGCCACCACCACACACACACACTCAAGATGAAACAATTAGGATGTCAAAATTACAGACATATGGATGACACATGAAACAAAAATAAATGGCAAGGTATCTCGATACTCCTTAAAATAAGAGTAATTTGGGACAAACCCCCAAGATAGCAATATTTGCACTGGAGGAAATAAAAGTCAAAAGGATTTCTGTTGGCACTGGAAATTGTAGATCTGAGAAATCTCCAACAGGTATTTACTGCAAAGTATGATAGTACGGTAGGAGAATCTGAGAACAACATCTGAAATAGGCAGTAGCTTTCTTTTGTAGGCTACAACCTATAGCTGAGTGCAGGGGAGCATGATAAGACTGTACAGTGCTTGGATTATCTTGACCCATGAAATCTTAAAACCAGCCAAATGAAGCTACCTTCCAGGGCAAAGCTTACACTGAGGGGGAAATGCAATGCATGAACAAGAAGAGACATTATGAGCAAAGGAACTAAGAGAGAGATTGAGAGAGAGAGAGAGAGAGAGAGAGAGAGAGAGACCGAAAGAGAGAGAACAGAACAGAGCTAACAGATATCTGAAAGTTTAAAACAATGTTCTGAATACTTAAGGTAACAGCAGAAAGAGGGCTCCAGACCCATGAAGCGAGGAAAGTTATATTGTCTCTTTTTCCCCTGCTAAGATTTCAGGAAAATCCATCTCACTTAACCATGAACAAAAAAAGGATTATGGTCAAATATCAAACAAGTCTATTGTGAGAAAAAAAATGAATAAAATATTATTTTACAGACAATAAAATTACACCAAAAACATATGCCCATAAAACAGATTACAACTGTATCCTAATACTTCAAAATAAGTGAAAAGAAAAAGAAGAGTAACAGAAGCTATGAAATTACAGCACAAAGCAAATTTTTATTAATGCAGAAATGAAACATCAGAGAAAATAATTATTTGAAATGAGTCAATAAAACTCAGGAAATAACTAGAAATAAAAAGAAAAGCATTTCAAAATTAAGACTAACCAAAGGAATAAAAAAAAAATACATGATGGATAATGCCATGAGATAAATGGGAAGTGAAAGGAAGAAAATTTAAAAATAAAATGAAAACATGAAAGAACTTGAGAGTAAATGACAAATGCAGATCAATGCAGACAAAGAAGAGCTAACATAAAAATAATAGCTAACATAAAAATAATAGCTAACATAAAAATAACATAAAAATTTTGGGGGATGTCCCCAAAGAATCAAAGTAATGGAACAGACAAATACACGACTATATTTTAAGAAAACTCTCCTAAAATTAATTTTTTAAAAGACTTATAGTCACACATCAAAGGGGCACACTATGCAACTGTAAAAATTGACCCAGAATAGCCAACATGAAGACATATTCTTAAAAAAAGACTGGAGTTTAGAAAAATAAAAACAGATACTTTAGAGATCCAGGGAAAAATGAACAAATCACTTATAAAAGAAGGAAATTAGATTTACATTAGGCTTCCTCAGATCCATTATGGCATATGAAACTTGAATAACATGTTTAGTAAAAACATAGAAAAAAGTTATAAACCCAAGACTTTATGAACAGCCAAACATGTAAAAACACTGGGACTATCAATATGAACATAGGGGAGCTCAGGAAATACTTTACCTGTGAGCCCTTCCTGAGGAATATATTAGAGAAATATCTTCAAAGAACTAAAGGTCGGAGAGTAGCACAAGAGCTGGTGATGAACACTGACTATAATTGCCTGTAGAACTGAAACTAAGTGATGGATATAATGGCAGCAATAAATTATGTAATGGCTATATGCTATACGTTGTGACAATGGACATTCAGTAGAAGTTTCCAAAATGAACACAGTATGTAAAAACAGGAAAATGTTGCTAATAACCTTAAAGATATAGTCTAGAATAAAAGGACAGTACACAAAATTAAATACTACTAAGAAGCAAGAAGAAGATGAGAATACAAGCTCATCAACACTTTTTTTTAATTGGAGGAAACTAATAGACAGTACCCCAAAAAAGAGAGATTAAGGGTATTATTTAGGGTGTTGTATTAAATGTAAACATTACCATAAAATACAAACTATTCTAAATATCAAAATATACACAGAGAGAAAGAACAAACTACATAGGGATACTACACAGGGATAACATAAACTACATAGGTATATTATAAATTAGCTTAACATACCTGTTAAAAGAGAAACATTTTCAAACTTTCCAACATAGCAAAATAAAAACAAAACCCAAAAGATTCAGTAAAGTTAAAAAATAAAAGGACACAAAGATATTTATCAAGCAAATGCAAAGAAACAGAAAGTAGTTTATCTTTATGCTTCACAAGACAGGATTCAAGACAAAATACACTAAAATAACTTTTAAAAAGGATACTTTGTATTATGAGCCCATAATTTATACTACATATATGTAATACATATTGGAATCTGTTTATCCCCCCTAAAATCAACAGTTTTCATAAAGTTGAAACTAAGAAATGCAAAAACAAATAGGTAGAAACAGAGCAAATGGAAAAAAAATAAGAATAAAGAAGACTTAATAAGTGAAATCAATAAGATGTGTTTTACAGATACATCAAACTCTGTATACCAAAATTATAAAATATATCTTATTTTCTGGCACACATGGAATATTCATGAAAACTTAGACCATCAAAAAGTTAAAAAGCTCCATCGTCCAAAGAATATAAATAATAGTGCTTTCTAAACACAAGGCAATAAAATTAGAAATTAATAGCACATTTTAAAGACCCTTCAATGTGCACATTTTTAATAGTTATACTTTGTTATACAACTCTTAGGTCAAGAAAAATTACAGATTTTTCCACCCTCTTCCCAATAATAAAATACTTATGTTTATACACTTTTTGAAATTAGATAGAAGAAACCTACCCTAGTTTTGAATTCTTGGTATATGCTAGAGGAGACCAACTCTTCTATCTAATATGTAAATAATGCTGAATGCGGTTTTTTTCTCATATTTTTGACTGAGTTGGTCAATGTTTAATTTTTAAAATATTTATAAAAATGTGACCGTAACAAAAAACAGTTTAACTACTATCTTACTTTACATCTTAGAGTGCAAGAAGAAATCAAATCAAACATCAACCAAATGTCCAAACTAATGTTTCCATGATCAAAGCAGAAAAATAATTATCAAAGTCTGATTTAAATCATTAGCCTGAAGTGACTTTCTCCATATCAGTTAGTATCAACCAGTGAACTCACAATGGTTTAAAGTTCTTATTTTTTAAACTTTACTGATCATAAGTTTTACCTTGGTGTGACCATGAGATATGCAGATTCCAAGGTTCTTCTCTGTGACCTGAGTATTTGAATTTTAAGTCAACTCCCCAGGTGATTCTTATCATCAGCCAAGTTTGGGAAAGTCAAATCCAGGGGTGACCCTGGTAGTCATGAGTCCAACGGGCTCACCTAAGGAGTCTCTGGGAATGGAAAGAAGGAAGGTGAATATAGAGAAGGAAGTATTTACCTCCACTCAGTCTCAGCATTCAGATGGAAACTGAGGTGGGAGAGTAGAAGCTAAGATCAGATGATCAGGATTTGACTGGAAGGAATCTCTCCTCTGAAAAATAGAAAATCACACACCTGCAGCTCTGCAACTTAGCGGGCTTTAGAAACCTTGAGGGTAAGACTCAGTTTGTCAGAACTGGGGCTTAGTTGTGTGTCTTTTTCAACAAACACCCCAGGCAATTTTGATGCAGACAGTGCACAGGTCTCACTTTGCGAAAGATGTCTAGAACGGTTTTTGAGCCACGTAATAACAGCCTCCCCAAGCCTTCCCTAGTGAATCCCCTCTTCCTTCCCTCATTCTCCAGACCTGTTCACTGCAGTTTTCTCTGTGTGTGTTCTTGCTTTCCAAATTGTTGTTAAACGTGTTTAACAGTGATGATGTGTTTAATCTATTAGAACTCCCACACAGTGGATGTTAATGACGATTTGCTGATTGATTCCTTCACCCAACATTTACCCAACACTTACTGTGTGCAAGAAAGGCTCTGCGTTTAATGTGGAGTCATTGATATTTGATGATTGATGCTCCTTTGTTCTTCAGATGTCTGGGTATGTTTGGGGAAAGAGGAAGGGACCCCATGTGTAGAACCATGTTTTCTTGCATATGGTCCTTGCACCACATACACATACTCACACTCACAGCACAACCAAAGCTCAGGCTATTTGCAATTATGGATGAGCATGGAAGGAGGATAGGCCAGTTTATGTGAGATACACATGCTCCTTCTTGCTATCTTAAATACTGTGAGCACGATGAAGAGGAATTGCATGACACTACAGGAATAGGCTCTAGGAAGGCTTCAGCCCCTCACTCTGTGTGGGCAGTAATTCTTCCTAATAAAAATAGCATCTGGCCTTGCATGTGTGCTGGACACTGCTGCACACATGATTTCATGCATTATCTCACTTAATGGTCACAGCAATTCTGTGAGATAATATCCATTCCTAATTTGCGAGAAGGAAATGGAAGCTAAGAGAGTTAAGTAACTTGTCCAAGACAGAGAGAGAGAGCCGAGTTTGGGTCCAGAACCCAATCCTAACTCTCCTACCTTCTGTTTTAGTTCACACCACTGGAGAGGGAATGGTTCTGGGCAGTGCCTTTTGGAAGGCAGAGGAAGCAAGTTATACTTCAGCTCCTCTTTCCTTCATATCCAGGCCTTAGTTCTAAAACACAGATCCCATCACATTACTTATCAAAATCCACCTGTAACTTCAATATGCATCCCAGACTCTTTAGAAAGACATCTAAATCCCCTTAGCGGTGATTCGAAGACTTCTGTCTCCAGCCCTCTGGAACTCCTGGAATTTCTTCAAAAGTATTTTGCAAATACTGTTCTGCCTCTAATTGCAGTGGCATTTTTCCTACCTCAACCTGTTGGGAGAAGGAAGGATGCAACTCTCCAAGTGGAACTTTCTCTTCTTACGAAAATCCTCTCTGTTCAGCCCCAAGTTCCCATCACCCACACTGAGCTGGATTCTTCATCTCTGCTTCCCAAAACATGCTGGGCCTACTTTCTGTCAGAGCCATGATTGACAACTAATTAATAAAATTCTTCTTGCTTCTCTGAGGGTTCCTTCTCATCTGTTTCTTCCAACATCTGTGGCCATTTACAGGTAGTAACCGGGCTCAGAGATTCTTTCTTGGTAAGTAGGGTTTGGGGCATGAGAGTACAGAAGGGGGTGTCTCTGGAGACAGAAAGCTCGACTGATGGTGCGATGTTTATTCTGAGTTAGAAGGAGGGACTGGCATCTCCCAGAGAGACTGTATGCCAGTGAACTCTGGTTCCTGCTGGCAGAGTCCCCTGATAGGAAGAGTCTCATCCTTAAATGCTGTCTGGAGACACTTACCTTGCAGTTCTACGACTTCTTTCAAGATTCATATTGTAGTTTTAAGGTCATGTGAAATGTCTGCATAGTGCACGTTTCCTTATCCTAGCTCGGGTATAGGGCTACTTTTTTCTTTTTTTTTGAGTTGGACTCTAACTCTTGTTGCTCAGGCTGGAATGCAGTGGCACACTCACGGCCGCCCCAGCATCAACCTGCTGGGCTCCAGCGATCCTTCCACCTCAGCCTTCCAAGTAGCTGGAACTACAGGTGCATGCTACCACGCCTGGCTAATTTTTGATTTATTGTAGAAATGAGGTCTTGCCACGTTGTCCGGATTGGTCTCGAACCCCCGAGCTCAGGCAATCCACTTGCCTAGGCCTCCCAAAGTGCTTGGATTACAGGCTGAAACACCAAGCCCAGCCTAGCTACTTCTTTTCTTTTGAGTTTCATAGTTCCTTTCTCCTCAAGACATTCCTACATGCAGCCCTCCTAGGAAGCCCAGATCCTCACCCAGCTTCACCCCAAAACCCTCCACTTAAGCCAGCCTCCTGGTACACAATTCCTCATACAACATTTTGAATTGGTCTTGATCACAGGAAATTGTCTCACTTTTTAATCCACTGTTTTCTTTATTTGCAGTTAATTTTTTAAAATGAATATTCATTATTCAATTTCTTCTGCTCGTACCTCCTACATTATGAGTTTCTTTCTTTTATTTTCTCTTTTAATCTTTCACTTTTTCCTCTCTTCAAAGGTCCCTTATCATTTGTCTTTTATTGGTCAGTCTTCTTTTATTGGTCAGACTTCTTTCAGTGGTCACAATAAAATGCCCAAGTGTAATTAGCAGGACTCATAATAAAGAGGTTCATGTTTCATACATATTTATTAAGGGAGAAGACACTATTGTCATTAGACCTTATATTTTCCTGAATCTAATCAAAGTCTTAAAATGAGTCAAGACCTGATTTAAAAGTGAAGTGTTGAAGGTTGCTTTTAGATTTGATCTAAAATATTTCCTTATGTATTTATTTGGGAAGATGTACCAATGGATGGGACCCAAGATACTAGTTTACACTTCAGGATCTGGGACCTCAAGTGAATGAACAAATGGTTTATCACAAGATAAACAAAACAATCCCTAGGAGCACCAAAATAAGTATAACTTTTTTCCTGTGCCTTTTCTCCCTGCTACCAACCTTTCTGCTTTGGGTCTATATGGTGAAATCCTCATAAATATTAGTTATTAAATTAAAAGTAAAGAGAATTTCTGTAATATTCTTGTTAGGTAGAAGAAGGGATGAGTGTTGCATTTTCCACTCACGAGAAAGCAACAATAATGACCAATCTTAGAGATTTTAAGAACAAAGGAACTGACCCATGTGCAGCCAAGTGCTTGATTCTCCTATTAATTTGTAGAGCCTGTTAACAAGACACTTGACTGACCTAGTATCACAGAACAAATATAAATTTCTGGATTAGTCCCTTGTCATTGGCCTCACTAGTTTTTGTCTCTAGTCTACCTAACTGAGACATCATGGCAGAGGGGAAAATAGACTGATTTCAGAAAAACTGTGTTATCTTTCTGAATCTATTTCTAACCAGGAGTAAAATGGTATTTACGTCATTAAACTTTGTAAATCATCCCTCAGTATCAGTGAGGGATTGGCTCCAGGACCCCCTGTGGATATGAAAGCCCAAGGATACTCAACTTTTTTATATAAAATGGTGTAGCATTTTTTTCCAGACTTTAAATTATATATATATATTTATTATTATTTTAAAGATGTGGGGTGCAATTCAGGATTAGGTGTATAAGTGGACATTGTACAGGTAAAGTTTGGGCCTTCTGTTGGTCCCCATTTAAAATGATATAGCATTTGCATATAACCTGTACATATCATCCCTTATAATTTAAATCACCTCTAGATTATGATAGCTGATACAATGTAAATGGTATGTAAACAGTTCTTACACCATATTGCTTTTTATTTGTGTTATTTTTATCATTGCATTGTTAGTTCTTATTGTTTTTCTTTTTTTCTTTTTTTTTTTTTTGAGTTGGAGTCTCACTCTGTCACCCAGACTGGAGTGCAGTGGCTGCTCCCAGTCACCGCAGCCTTGACCTGCTGGGCTCCGGCGATCCTTCTGCCTCAGCCTTCCGAGTAGCCGGAATTACAGGCGCGCGCTACCACGCCCGACTGATTTTTTGATTTATTGTAGCGATGAGGTCTTGCTGCCCAGGCAGGTCTCGAACCCGCGGGCTCAGGCAATCCACTCACCTCAGCCTCCCAAAGGCGCGGAATTACAGGCTGAGCCACCGAGCCCGGCAGTTCTTATTGTTTTTAAAAGTACGTTTAACCCTTAGCTGGTTGGCTCCACAGATGCAGAACCCACACTGTATACAGTATTCTCATCTGTAACATGGTTTCAGCAAGATTGTTTCTAAGGATACCCAGGTACTATGGTCATTAGACAGAATTTAGTTAAATAAAACTACTCAGTAGGCAAGTTAGTTAGAAATAGGCTTTTCATTTTCTAATGATTTTATGTTATATCTGTAGTTGAGCCTAAACAGGTAGTATTTAAGAATGAATGAAGAAGGAAAGGAAAAAAGAAAGAGAGAGACTTATTCATAAACTTTATTTATGAATAATCTAAAACACAAAGGACTAGATAATTGACTGATGGCAAGCTTTTGGATGCATTGTCATAACATCACACAATATAACTTCCCAGAAGAGAAATACATCAAATGTCTTCTTACTTTTTGTCATGGCACAGCATAAATGTGTATGTTCTCAGAAAAAAAAAAAAAGCTATACTTATTTTGGTGCTCTGTATTAGCATGAAGCAATGAAACCTCAAGAAGTGTTCATCTTTAAGGGGTAGTGTTGAATGTGAAGTCAATGGTATTTGTATTTTCTCTCCAAATAATAATTGAAGATTTTTACTGCCATATTTAAGAAAAATTTATTCTTAGATTGATCTATCCCAATTTGAAGAATAATGTAAATTAAAATCTGGGTGAGTTAGGTTCCCGTTCCAATGTCAGTTCCTTTACTTATGTTCATGTAAAATTAAGAAAAATAAAAAAGAATCTCATTCATCCTGTCAAAGTAAAAGCAAATGCATTGCTGGTAATATAGTGTAGCACTAGAAAATCCTTCTACCAAAGCTCATTTAACCTTCCGAGCTCAAAGGATTAGAAGGTACCATTGGCAAGTCTCTTTAATAACCTTAGTGTGTGCATCTAGGGACTCAAAATTCAAAAAGACTATATGCTTCTATATCCTAGTAACAAATGCATAATTTGCAATCCAGAAATTCCTAAACAATATCATAATATTACTGAATTGATCGTGACTTTATATATGAGACCAGGTGGGAAATAGGGAGTGCAGGATGGAAAAGGAGAGAAAGATCTTCACAGTTAAAGACGATTGTATCTACTTAGGTGACACTGGGAGCTCAACCAAAAATTTAGATACATCTGGGAGGCATGAGCGAAATTAAAAGGGCCTAGAATATGTCTTGTATATGACATATGAATGGAAAGCCACAGATAAAAAAATCATAAATACAGAAAGTTAATGTTAAGTCTATATTAATTTAACTAATATTTGCTCACTATCTGCTTTATTGGGCCTGCTTCTAAGTATTTCATAATAAATTGACTCATTTATTAAGCTCTCTGTAGTGCATATCAATATTCTCATTTTACCTAGGGAGAAATAGGCTTAAATGTTAAATAAGTTTGCACAAGGTCATTGCAAATTGGTGATGAACAAGTTTGCTAGTTCCAGGACCCAAATCTTTGTATTGTAAAGGCTGCTCTGTATTAGCATGAAGCAATGAAACCTCAAGAAGATATGGAGTCTGATACCGAGTCAGCCACTAGTCAGCTGTGCCATGAACCATCTAAACCTCCAGACCTTCCTCTTCCTCAGCCACAGAATAAATAATAGGGAACAAGGCAGCAACATCAGTCATCACCGACCTATTCAGCTTGCAGCAGAGGGCCTCACCTATTAAAAAAAAAGAAAGAAAAGAAAAGAGAAGAAAAAAGACCATTAAAAAAGAAGTTTAAGAATTAGAATAAAAATTGCCATTTTTCCAGTCTACTTGCTTATCTTTCAAAAAATGCAAGAGAACCTAGGGATATATTTAATAACCAGGCTGACCTTTTTAGCTAGTTTTAATACATATGTTAAAACTATTTAAAAAGGTCAATGTATTAAACTAATTAAAATGTATTAAAACTAATTAAAAAGGTCAGTCCAGTTGTTAAGTTGTTAAATATATTTTAAAATTAATAACATTCTTAGAGGCCAGCAAAATCCAATTAGAAAATGTGAAAGGGAAAAAAAGTAACACTTACAATTAGTAGTAAAAACTATGAAATACTTAGAACAAGCCTAACAAAACTGTGCAAGATCTTTATGGAAAAATTACAAAATATTCTTGAGAGACATAAAAAAGACTTAAATAAATAGGAAGAGAGTCAGTCACTGATGTGTTGAACAAATGTTTCATACC
Source organism: Carlito syrichta (assembly GCF_000164805.1). Lineage (NCBI taxonomy): Eukaryota > Metazoa > Chordata > Mammalia > Primates > Tarsiidae > Carlito > Carlito syrichta. The sequence goes on from NW_007233036.1 coordinate 61,332, forward strand.
CATTTTGTGGCATTCTCCCAGGCTTCAGTTCTTAGTAGCAAGACAGAAGAGAGACAGAAAATAAAATATCAACAAATAAATATAATGTGAAGTGGTGATGAGTAGTGAAAGCTCAAATGAAGGAATATAAGGGGAGGGACAGCTTTATGGAGGGTGACATAGGCTTTGTGAGGAGGAAAATCTGAGCTGAGACCTGAAGGGAGGAGGCAGACTTACTTGACTGTGTGCTTATTTGATTATTTTAGTGGGGTAAATTCCTAGTGTGGAACAGTTTTTACTTATCATGGTAGAACCTCTGAATTGCCAACATAATGCTTCCTCCTCTTCTTTTTTCCATTAGAACTTTGCTTTTTCAGGGGCAGGATGGAGTGCCAGGATGTTTTCCAGTTCCTTTGTCATGGGAATGGATATATGTCACCCTCGCACCCCCTTCCTAGGGGGACTCAGGGAGGCCAAAGCAACCCCATCTTGGATGCTCATCTGCCATGTTGACCTCAGATTAAGAACTCCCATTTATCTATTGTTCCTTGGGTAAGAGCAGGTATTTACATCAATCTTGCCCTTAGGGCAAACAACCTTGATGCTATTGTACTTCAGTTGCCACACACTTCTCTTCTGAATCACCCCTTCCCTATGACAAATAAGCCCTGAGTCTAGTAGGTGATGGTGTGAGATCTGCCATCTTGTCTCACTACTGCCCAAGACAAGACATGGCTTCTGTTTCTAAGTCCCTTTTAAATGTTTCTTTCTAAGAAATTGGATAGTCAGCCTCTCTCTACTGACTCTCAGCTTCCTCTGACTTTGGGAGTAGGTTTGCATAGACCTGCCCACTGTGAAACAACCGCTGATTTAGCTGCCACATCTGGGTTGTTTATTGTTCTTCCTATTCCCTGCTTGGAACATAGTCTTAATGTCTGGTGGAAGTTGGATTGGGGGTACTGAGGGAGCTGAATGGAGTAGTAGAAATGAAATGAAACCAACTTGCAATCCTAAAAAAAAGGGAACAGGAAGGGATGGCTGAGTAAAAAGAGAAAAAGCCTGAGTTCTGCTGACATTATAAAGCTGCCCTACTAATCCTAGGCTCGTCCTTCAGACTCATTGCTTTTCCTGTTTTGCGAGTTTCTCTTGGTGGCTAAATGCAAATCCTGAAATTATTTAAGTAATAATAATCTCATTTTTAATTAATAGTTTCCCTAAAAACCTAGTTTTTGGTTGTTTTGCTTTTCATATGTCCTTCCTAAAGTAGCAATAAAGAATATTCTATGACTGTGTTAAGGAATTCTATAATAGGTAGCAAATGGATGTTAGCTGACCCTTGGCCACTCATTTAATAAAGAGCAATGTCTTCCTTGCATTTTGGAAGCCATGTTTCCTGGGAGCATGAAACTTCCCTTATCACTTCCTGGTTGTGACTTCTGGTACTTTTTCTTCGGTCTAGGGAAATAAACTCTCCAAAACATCAAATCCTTCAGGAACAAAGAAGGCTAAAAATCACTGAGGCTTCAGGCTATCCTTCAACACAGCTGGTGCTGAAAGTGGGAGACTAAATAGCTAATATCTTAGCTTACAGAAGTACATAGTGCATCATCTTTCACCACCATATAGAGAGACTCATATGCTAACTCATTGAATCTCTATGCAGACTATTCTATTATTGCTGACAAAGTAGTTTTAGATATATAGAACAGTCTATGAGACTGTATAACTCCAAAACATTTATTTACTAAAATAGATGATGGTTTACTAATGTTAAGGCAAATCTGATTGCAAACCTATATATGAAAATACACACATATTTATAGATGCAATACATCATACATCTATCTCAATCCTATTAGTGTTTTCATATAGGTACTTGATTAGGCTTTCAAAAGATATTTGTTGACTGATTGTTAAAATGATATATGGATAATTCTCTTTAAATAATGAATGAGATTCTTTTTTATTCTGTCTGAGCATTGTACATAGACAAGGAATGAAGAATGACCAAGAATAATATGTTTATACCTGGGCTGAATTCCAAGTCCTATAATCCATTTTTGAACTGTGGTTGGGTTGATACTGAGAGGCAGGCCTTGAACTAGGAATTGTGGAAATTCAAGTTCAAGAGCTATAGAAGAGAATTGGGTGACCTAATCAGGGGCCATTATCAGCTGTCCAGGTCAGAGTCTAGGATAGTCTTCCCAACAAGTGCATCATATCAGTCAACCCACTAGAGGCAGGGAACACGTATATAACCACATGTGATGCTTTCTTTCTTTTCTCTTTTGAAAGAACAAGATCACAGCAAAATTATGGTTGTCCGAGGTCAATTGATTGGACTTTAGTGAGGATGAGAAAAGTACTAAAATAAGCATGCTTTTTATAAGACTTCAAACAGCATATATGTGCTACATTTTTTAAAAAGTTAATATCTCTATTTTCTACTAAATCCATTCCATTCTATTAAACAATATTATCAGTCTAATGTGATGCCCCATCCACCCTTTGCTATGCTGTTTGTAAACATATACAAACATGTAGATTTCCCTCTATTGTTTTTGCAAGGTTAGGACCATAATATACACATAGCTTTTCAACCATTCTTTATAGTAATCACCTAACAAACTGTAGTGTGAATGTCCTGCAATTGATTTAACCAGTCACTTTTTACTACACTGAACATATAAATATATAGATAGATATATGAGGGGGGGGAGTACTTTTTTCTTTTCCTATAGAATAGATTCACAGAAATTGAATTACTGGGCCAGAGAATTTTTAAGTTAAATAGATTTTTTTCCACATATGATTTTTGATATGAGGGAGATGTATGAAAGTTAGCACAATGAAGTGCAGCTTTCCCATTCCCATATGGTAAGGTAAAGGAGTTCCTGAAGCATGCAAGTTCTCAAGGTCTTTATCTTGACTAAGGGTCTTATCAAAAGAACTGATGCATATGTGTGCATATTTGCATGTATGTCTGTATGTTAAGTCAAGTCTGGCTTAGTAGAGCTTGGCCTGGAAAGTTATGGAAGTTCTGTAGTTATGGTATCAGTTAGGGTGCAGAAAAGTAGAACCACTGTGATATAGATAGATAGGTAGAGGGTAGATACATAAATAAGTAGGTAGGTAGGCAGATGATAGACAGGAGAGACACATGCATACATAGGTACATAGATAGCTATATCATCTATAGTTATAGATAAAGATTTGTATTTTCATCATGATCTGACCTTACACAATTGTAGGAGCTGGCTGAGCTATCTCTGTGAGGCTGTTGTCTTTCCATCTGATGCTAGAAGCTGGAGTCCAAATGGCAGAAAGTGAGGATGAGGAAACAGATGTAAAACGGGGGAGAGTAAGAACAAGGCAGAAGGCACACCACATGCTGGAACAGATGAGAACACTGAAACCCATGTCAGTTTTCATCATCTCTGATCTTGATAATGGTGCCGGTGGCCGTTTGTCATAGAGCTAATTACAGGCGCCTGTCTCAGGAATCAGAGAAGCTGAAGGAGGATCAGGATAGGGAGGAGTTGTTGCCTTTTCCTCATAAGTATGCACTACAAATGGCTGTTGCTTCACCTTTGGTCTCAGAGCTCACTGACTCTCTCATGTAGTCCAGGAGAACATGAATTGTATAAGAAATGAATTCTGGGAAATGTAGTTCAGCCTAGCCAGATAGACACCTTACAAAGCCACTATAAGTTTTGATGCAAAAGACCATAATAGTCACCACAAACCTACTCTCAGTACCAGCAACGTTCATTCTTGCTTGGTTTCCTAGCTAAAATTATCTTGCTGCAAGAAATAGTAATATAAAGTAGAAAACCAACATTTCCAGAAAGATAAAATTGTCGATATACACAAACTTACGTGTGCACAAGCATGCTCGCGAGCACACAGGCGCATTCACACACATTTACTAATTATGGATACTGCTAAGATTCCCATTTTCAACTTCTAATTCACCTGAGTTTCTACCTTAACCATACACCCAATTTTTACTATTTCATACATCAATAAAATCTGAAAAATATAATTTCTCTATCATTTGACAGTTAAAGTAAGAAGCTTATATTTTTATTTTAAAAATATGGTAGAATGGTCTTCAGGAAAACTTTTGGCTTTTGTTCAAAGTTCTTAAGTAGCTTCATGTTATTTGTGTTGTGTTGTGATATATTTATACCCTGTGGACAAACTATATGTCTTCTATTCATTAGCATTTTGTTGACAGCAATATTGTTTTACTTGGGTAAGTCTTGATTGAAAAGATACATTTACGTTTAACCAAAAGTATCCTTGTTCTTGGGTCACTGTGTCACTATCATAGGACGTGCACAAGTGGTTTCAAAGATGCAGGAAGCTAAAGTCTTAGAAAATTCTGCAGTATTCCATTTGGGTATTAGTAGAAGTATCATTGAATTCATACCAGTGCAGTTGCCTCATGAATCTCCAGGGGTTATTCTCTTTCATTAAATTTAATGGCCTTCCTGACTTCCTATCCTCTCATCCTTCACTGCCCACACCACACTTATCAGCTGAGGTCATTTGAAAACATGCACAAACTCTTTTCCACCTTGGGTTTTGAGACTGGTAATTTTTTTAGTCCTGTTAGATTAGCTCAGATGAGATTCCCTCCAGTCAACCCTACCTAGTGATGCTCTGACCCTGTTTTTTTGTTGTGACAAAATATATTGTTACCATTAAAATTTTTAAAACAAGATTAACAGCTTATTCTGGCAGATCCTAAGTATACATTGTGAGGCAAATATCTCAGAGACCAACTACATAAGGAAAAGGTAGTGATGGAACAAAATATTAAAGGAAAAAGAACACCTTTTGCTCTCCAAGCTCTCACTCAAGGTCATGTGTGGGAGAAGATTTTTTTGACCAAGACAGCTGGTCAAAGAAAAAAGTGCTAAAATGTGGTATCTGAATCATCTGACAAACTTTTTAAAGATTTAGATCCAAGTCCCATTTCAAAAATTCTTATCAACAAGTCTGGAATAGGGCTGAGGAAACTATTAGAAAAATTTCTCAGATTACCTGAATACATAGTTGGGTGTGCAAATGATTAACTTGTTCTGTTGACAAAGATGCATTTACAGAAGTTTTTTGGTGTGTTTTTTTTTTCCCCCGAGAATGATTTTCTAAGTGGAGATTTATCTCATGCAGGATCAGCACACTATTGCTTTCTCCTGTGGAGGTATTTTGTTTATTTATTTATTTTATCAGAGACTTACACTGTCGCCCAGGCTAGAATGCAGTGACATGAAGTCTCGACCTGCTGAGCTTAGTCAATCCTCCCACCTCAGTCTTCCGGGTAGCTAGAACTACAGTCCCACACCACCATGCCCAGCTGACTTTTAACATTTAATGTAGAGACAAGGTCTCATCAAGTTAGCCAGGCTCATCCTGAACCCCTGGGTTTAGGCAATTTTCTTGCCTCCACTTCCCAAAGTTCTGGGATTACAGGCTTGAGCCACTGTGCCTGGCAATTTTGATTAGAGCAATTGATCACAAAAAAATCAATACTGAAATTCCAGAAGGTAGACGAGTGTGTAGTCGTGATCTTTAGTTCATGCTAGAGAAAGTTTTCCTGGTTGAAAATGTTCACCATATAATCAGGACTTTTTTCCCAGCTTAAGAGATATATTCCATTTTCTCCTAACTACCAGACATCCATGTCTTCTGAAACCCGTAACTAGAATTTGTAAGAATTCTTCAGAGGCACTGACTTCAGAAGCAGGCTCAAGATGATGAAATGAGATTAATTTTCTAATTCTTCAACACCTATTTCTATCCATTTATTTTCGGTCTTGCCTATTATTCCAATTTGCTTCATTCATTTCTGGGCAAAGTTTGTCAACATTTAACCAAGGGTTGCATTCCACCAAGAAAGAGGAGAACTTTTCACTTTATAACTCTGAAGGAAATGGGAGGAAGGAATGCCCTCTGCTACCAGTGGGGTAACCCTCCTACTGATATGGAAGAGTCCTTTTCTATTCTGATGTGGTTATTCAGATCACAAACCACATCCCCTACGGGCATCAGGATGGCTACCCTCTGAGTGAAGTAGATATTCTCATCTGTCAGTCATGTTGGAAAGAACTGCATCTTGGGAATGGAAATGAGGAAACAGCAGGTGGATGTGAGTCTGAGGGAAAGCTTAGGATAAGAAGTTTCTTTGGATCTTCTCAGACATGGACAGAAAAGAGGACCTCATCAAGAACTAGGATGAAAAATTTCTTTGGATCTTCTCAGACCTGGACAGAAGATGTTCAAACAAAAGAGGACCTCACCAAGAACTAGGCAAGGAGGAAGGTTTGCAACTGGACACGTAAGAACTTATGGCCTGGCATGGAGGCACCATTCAGGCTTTCCTTACTTAGGATTAGCCAGAGTCTGTGCTGCAGTATCTGTCCTGTGGGTGGACAGCCAGTTCTGTGTCTCAGTGTTGTAATTCTCTTTCATTAATTTGGAACGATAGCTAAAGTTTTGCTAATCTTTATAGACTAATCTTAGGTATTGTAGACTTGGAAGGGCATGATTTCTTTCTTCACCCATTGCAAGAGTCACAGCAAAACTCCTATAACAAAAGTCAATTTAGCAAAAGAAAGCACAACAAATTTATTTTATCAAAGTTTTACGTGGCATGAGAAACTTCAGACTCAAAGACCAAGGGAAAACTCTCTACTTTTATGCTTATTTTTGAGGAAGAATGGACAACTGTGTTTGTACAAAAGAGTGTGATATATGCAATTGGTCAAAGGATGTGATCTAATGTGACTGGACAGAAAGTTATGATCTAATGGGAGTAGACTGAAGGAGGAAAGTCATCAAAACTTGTGTTTTCAGAATCTTATTGACCTCTCTGTACAGCATTCCTTCCTCCTGGGTACGGGCAGGACCCTTTGGAAGGAGGGTCTTCAAAGAGAGAAGGGCGAGAGTAACCCTTCTAGGTTTTATGACTTGCCTTAGGGGAAAGGAATTCTAGTTTCTATGAACTGCCTAGGAGAAGAGGAACTCTGGCTTCTATGACTCACTTTAAGGAAGAAAGAGGGTCAGGAGATAGGACAGGAGATCAGAAAGACCTTCCTTCTAAGGTCTTTCCATCTTCTTTAGTTAAAAATGCTCAGTATGCCATGGTGTTATACTTTGAGTTGTTGTGTCCTGAGTTCCAACAATATGTAGGAGAGATAAGCCTTGCATTTCTCAGGACTACCTGGGCTGCAAGTGACAGAAAATCTCTCATATTCACCTAAAGTAATATTAAAGTAATATTCACCTAAAGGACTTATGATATGGTTTGGATTGTTGTCCCCTCCAAATCTCATGTTAAAATGCGATTCCCAGTGTTGGAGGGAAGACCTGATGGGAGGTGACTGGGTCATAGGGGATGAATCCCTCATGAATGACCTGATGCTGTTCTTGAGGTAATGAGTGAATTCTAGCTCTTTTAGTTCATGCCAGAACTGGTTGCTTAAGAGCCTGGCACTGTCTCTCTCTTGTTTCTTCTCTCTCCATGTCACATGCCTGCTCCCCTTCACCATGACTATAGCTTTCTAAGACTTTACCAGCAGATGCCAGTGCCATGCAGAACCACAAGTCAAATAAACCTCTTTTCGTTAAATATTTCCCAGTCTTAGGTATTTCTTTATAGCAACACAGAAAGAACTAATATATCTTTAAAAACTAGAATGTCAAGGAGGCAGATCGCTTAATGCCTTGCTAGGTCTAGATGGATTGGGGCCTTCTCTCTATCCACCCCTGGGCTCTGCTTCCCTGCACATAGTGGCTATGTTTTCTTTTCCTGCTGGACCTCTCCTGTGGTGGTAGAGGACACCTACTGACTGCCCTGAGCTCCAGTCTCTCACCAGGCCTTGTTTGGCCTGACTTATTGACAACCAAGGACTTGAATCCCACTTCTGGGAAAAAAAACAGTCTTCCATAATCAAGTTCTTTATGCTTCAGTTGAGAAGGACAAGAAAAGAGAAAAAGAGAGTGTGAATGTGAGAAGAAAGAACATCATGAAGGGAGCACACTGTCTTCCCATGCCGTGCAGCATCAACCTATCTCTTCACAAACTTGGCAAGAAGACAGCAAGTTCTGCCAATACATTATCATCGAAAGCTGCAGTACCAACTTCTGAAAATAAAATTTAAAATCATGTTTATCGATTTCAAGGCAATTACAGCAACAAAAGAAATGTAGTTAGGACCTAAAAGAAGAATGCAAAAACTGCCATTTTTTTAGAAAAAAAATTGGTGAGATGAAAATGAGATTCATTTAGCCTTTGAAGAGAGGGAAATCTGTTCTATATCCACAAAGTGCCGTCTTCTGTTTTCCTCACAGAAGTCAGTCTTTTCCAGCTGTTAATACTTTTTTCTCTATGCTGACTGTAATATTGAACAGGAATGGAAGCTCACTCTAGAAATAGGATTATTATTCCTGTTGAAGGTCCTCCTCTCCTCCAAGTGCCATCATTCCACATGGAGGAATTCAGGATGAGTGCTGTGACCTCTCACAGGCCCTGCCTTACTCTTGCCCAGGGGAGGGGAGTAATGGGCCCTGGGGCTTAGGGTTTCCGAGATGTCTCATCAGACCACCCAGTGTGTGCTCTGCCAGGCTCCCTGAAGCCCACCACCCCAGAGATCTGCTAAGGTCTTGCTGGAGGAAAAAAAGTATATATTCACTTTAGAAACTACACCTCTCCCTCAACACGTACCTGGCTCCCACCTCAGTCCCTGGTAATTAGGCTCGCCTTGTCACTGGAAAGAAATGGCAAGAACTGGTCAACTTTTGGGTGTAATTCAGAATGCTTTCAGAGTCTTTGGCAAAGAGCAATAGCAGTAGATTGGGTTTTTGAAATGGTGTGGCCCTGGGAGACATGGAGACTCTAGGCTGTGTACCACATGCCTAGATAAGGAAGCTAACATTTTTAGTTATTTAGGAAACGGTGCAAAATTAAAATGTAGGAATTACACACAAAAGCCTTTTCTTTCACTTGCTCTCAATTGCTTTTTTTTTTTTTTTTTTTTTTCATGTTGCTTAGACTCAGTTCTATTCAGAATTCTAGACTCTGGTAACAGAAAAGTCTTTTCTTCCATCTCTCCGTTCCTTGGCTGGTCTCCACACGTGTGGACTCCAACAACTCAGCTGCACAAATAACACAGTCTCACACACAAGGAAGACCAGAAACAAAGCCACCCATGAACTGCCATTTCATGATTGCTTGTTGACTTTCTCGCCAACCCATGGCTTCGGGAGCTTACAAAAGATCTTTGAGAAGTGGGAAGTTTGGGTTTTGACATGAAAGACTCATATAGACACAGCAACAAAGTCTGAAGAACTCTCTTCTCCTCATATCACGACTCACAATTCCTGGGTAAGATACACACAAGTTTACTTCTGGGAAGAACTCAGTCAGCACAATTAACCAATGAAAGAAATTTAAGATTCTCACTTTTCCTCCAGCATTTGACACCCTCCATCTCTTACTCCCATTAAGTCTTTGTCTCTGGGTGTTTTTTCTTCTCTGACAAGAGTTTCTGACAGCTAAGGGAAGGGAGGGGGGGAAAGTTCTCTCATCCAGTCCTGGGAACTGAAAAGCCACTGATAACTTTTGAGTGCCTCATTTAGGAAGCTGCTTATAGCCAATGTGTGATTTATCCTACTTAATTCATGTGCAGCTGACCCTGGAACAACATGTGTTTGAATTGCATGGGTTCACTTAATACTTGGCTTTCTACCTCTGCCACCCCTGAAACGAACCCCTCCTCTTCCTCTTCTTCCTCCTCAGCTACTCTACATGAAGGTGAAGTCTAAGACCTTTGTGACAATTCACTTTCATCTAATGAATAGGAAAAATACATTTTCTCTTTCTCATTATTTTCTTAATAACACTTTATTTTCGCTCTCTTACTTTATTATAAGAATACGTTATGAGATACATATTACAAATATATGTCAATCAACTGTTTGTGTTATTGGTAAGGCTTTGGTCAACAGCAGGCTATTAATAGTTAAGCTTTGGGGAAGTCAAAAGTTGTCTCACATTTTTGACTGCACTGTCAAAAACCCCTGTGTTGTTAAAAAGCCAACTGTACTTGCTTGGTCATCTTTTTTGGTGTTCCTTTGTACTTTTAATAGCAGGCACAATACAAGCCAGGCTATAGACCAGATGACACAGTTCATGCTGATGGCTTTTAGAAGCAGTATCATCTAATTCTACATCTCAAACCACCCTCCAACACCCAGTATTGTTGACTTTCATTTGTGGCTCTTCTTCTTTAAGTTGATTTTAGAAAGAGACTTGACTGGACAGCCCCTTCAGGTGCCCTCCCACTGTGGGAGCTTTTCTGTCCTCTCAATAAATTCTGCTTTCTTAAAAAAAAAAAAAAAAGACTTGACCAAAGAACCATCTTTACACAAGAACCGTGGTTCTTCAATGTAAGTGAATCATTTTAAAAAGTATAAGTTTCTGGGGCTCAGATTCTAAGGTGGGAACTCTGTGATGTGCTGTGACCACAGGCACTCTGCTGTTGACTAAAGTCCCTCCAGACAGCACAAACCTCCTTCAAACATTTCAAATATAAATATCTGGCCAGAAAATGAAGACAGCAGACAAATAGTCTTCTTCACCCTCTGAAATGGGGTAGTTTGCCTCCAGTTTTTCTGTCCCAGGAGGATGTCGCTGCCTTTCTCCCACTTTTTTATGATTAATACACACACACACACACACACACACACACACACACATACACACACAGAAAAACAGTGTTACCATTGTATTTTCTCTCAGGCTAGTCAATGATAAGACCCATATTTAAACGCCAACTAGAACAAAGCTACCCTCCCTCCTGGCAAATGCTCAAGATCCATTTGAAAAAGCATTGATGCAACTACCACTGGCTCTGTTAAAACAAGGGATCCCTAACGTGGCCTGTGATCAAACTCACTTCCTCGTTAAGAGCTTAAGCCCAAGGTAAGACAGAGCTTTCTTTGTTTAAAAAGAGGCTGTATGAACTCTGCCACAGGTCCCCAGACACCCCTAAGTCCTCTGTTCTGAACGTATAATTAATTCCTAAGAAATCAGGTACTGTGGCAGCCGTTGTTTGACAGTAGATTCATTCAGCACTACCAGATGTGAATGACTTTCAAAGGGACCAGCAGCGCTCCCGTAGTCCAGGGAGGCAGGAGACGGTAACCTCTGGTCGGCAGCTTCGCTGTCACCTGGCAATGCCATTTCTTATGTATTTCAATCCACCTTAACAGTAGCAGATGTTTTCTGCAAAACCAGAGCAGGTAGGAGGTCTCTATTTGAGTTCTTTTTTTTTCAGCCTACAATGGCTTAAAAACCACTCAATAGGAAATGCTCGCATCAGTGGTAGTTAATGCTCTTTCTGAAGGGTGAATAAAGAGTTATTTTCAGGAATTAAAGAAAAAAACACTTTATTTTTAAAAAATTATAGGTTGTTTTCAGAGAATTTGCTTTTAGAGAGAAGAAAAAAGCATTTCTTCTGGGAAGACTCCATCAACGCGTCACTGGACTCAGTTCTTCCAACCTCCATCAGCAATTTGGAAGATGCAGAGGATGATTTCTTACTGTTTGAAATAACATGAAGCTGGGAGGGATATTTAATGCAATAAGCTAATTCAAGATGAAACATTTTCTTGACACTAGAATCAATAATATAGAACTTATCATCAATAAATATGAACATTTACATTTAATATTTTTAAATTGTTTATGTAAGAAGATGGTAAAAGAGTCTGGGTCTCTTTGAATTCATATGTAAAAATAATGTTCGCATTATGATAAGACTATTAACATTGGCAATATAACTTAGCTATTTTTAAAAAAATCTAATATAATTTTGGACTACCTTAATAAAAAGTTATTTGCATATTAGTCATTTTATATTTTGCCCTAGTTACAACATATCTGAATATTATAGTAAACTCTGGACATTGCATTTTTAAGAGTGACCTGGCTTGTCCAGAATTTTAAATAGTGAGGAATTTGGAAACTCTCACAGGTAGGGTTGAGCAAACTACATGGACATCTTCTAATATCGCCTCCCAACCAGTGTGGGACGATACTATCAGTCTCCATGCCTGAGATCATCTATCTTTGCCTAGAACGTGTTTAGTGATGTGGAGGTTATCACTCCGCATTGTTGGGAGGGTCTCATCTTTAACATCCTTTCCAACTCTTCTGTGACTTCAACTCTTCAATCCTGGTTTACTAGTAACCGATTTTTCCTTGTGTTTTCTCTTGACAAACCATCATAGACTTGAAAGTCTACAACAGTGTCTTCACAAATACATAGAGATTATTTCCTTTATTCATAAAAATTAACTTGTGAAAAAAAGAAAAGGAAAAATCAACTCGTGGAAAAAAATCTTGATATAATAAGGAAACGTACTGAATCAATAATAAAAATGTCCATCAAGTATTGAAGACGCCATAGCAGATACAGATTGCAATTCCCAGAGATTATTGTAATTTTTGATAATCAAATTTAAAAAAAAAAAAAAAACTTCTTCACCAATCCTTATGTTTTGTCACTTGAGAACTGGCCTTTAAACATGACTGGCAAATGTATCTGAAGATGTGACGTTGATTTACTGCATGGCCTCCTCAGTGTTCATCTTTTCTCTAGTCAATGTCGTGACCAACAGGAGCTGGAGTTGGGGGTTTGGGAATGAGCTTGTTTTTGTCTTTAGGGATATTTAACAAATAAGTGATGTCCTGAGTGACGAAAGTCACAATTTACTGATGATATCGATTCTAACTACTCTTTACTAACTATGGACTTTCCACAACAGGTGCAGAGAAAGTAGCTTATGGAAAAGCAAACTTCCTCTGAAGGTTTGCATGTAAGCCTGCTGAAATGAATTGCCAATAGACAGGTTCACAGGAGAAAAGTCACAAATTTGTTTGGTCATAGTCTTATGTGACATGGGAGCCATCAAGTTGAGGACCCAAAGACTCAGGGTGAACTGTCTCTGTGTATGCTTAGGTTCTGCTAAACAGAGACAGCTCGTAGAAATATGTCAGACAAAAAGGATATGATCTAATAGTAATAGACTGAGGGGAAACTCAGCAAGGCCTATTAGATAATATTTTTTAAGTAACATTTTTGTGTTTTATGGCTGGCTTTGGGGAAAAGGCTTTCTGGTTTCTATGCCCTGCCTTGAGTGAAGAGGTAGTCCAATTTCTGTCGTTAACCTTGAGGGAGAAGGAGGCGTGAGATACAGGCAAGCAGGAGAAAGTCAGAAAGGAAATCTGCTTTGAGGCTACTTCTGAGGCTTTCGCTTTGGGGTATTATTACACCAGTCCAACATCATCAAAGATAATGAGCTTTCACATTACATGGTGTGCTTAATGATTTAAGGCCTATTGAGAGAAAAAGAATTGAGTGTTTTGTAGTCCTCGTTGTAGAGATCTTTCACCTCCTTGACTAGTTGTATTCCCAGGTATTGTGTGTAAGTGTGTGTGTGTGTGCAAGTGTCTATTATATAGAATTGTGTTTTTGATTTGTTTCTCAGCTTGAACATTGTTGGTATATAGACATGCTACGAATTTTTGAATGTTGATTTTACATGCCATGACTTTACTGAAGTTGCTTATTAGGCCTAGGAGTCTTTTGGAGAAATCTTTAAGGTTTTCTAGATATAGAATAACATCACATATGAGAGGGAGAGAAAGAGATATGTCCAGATAGAGTGAGATCAAGTCATGCTATTGAATTAGTCTATGACTGTAATGAAGAGAAAAATGAACCAGACACAGAGCTAAAGATTGGGAATCTGAGTCAGCATGAACATCCCTAAGCATCAACACCAAGCTGGTTTACACATTCTCATACATTGGCCACATCGGTTAAACCTTGCATTTGCCTCTGACCAAGGCAGTGATCTGGGAGGTCCCCAACCTCAGACTTATCCCCCAAAGGTCCCCTGTTATCCAGTACTCCTCACAACTTCGTATGGCCCTGCTTGTGTGAATAGCAGTCTCGTCAGTTGCTCTCTGGCCACAGCAGAAAATATTCCCTTGGCTTCCAATTTTAAGAAGACTTGTGGTAGAAATTCTATTTTCTTTCATTTTTGCTAAATTTTAGTGGCAGGAGGCATGTTTCAGGGTCCCCTGAGGTCATTTGGCAACTGAGGATGACCCCATGTGAGATATTGCCATCCATCAAAAGGGCTGTGGGTGACAGAGACAGAAAAGAATCAAGAAAAGGACCATGAGGAGCTGTGAGTGTCTGGCAGGTGGGGGCGCTGACAGGCAGTAGCTGCCAGAGGCTGTGGTTATTGCCCTGTTAACAGGTTTCTCAGTAAATCCGTCATTTGAGGAGAGTCCTGGACAAGGTGTGGGGACTGATGCAACCAACAATCACAAGTAGATGACTTTCTAATGAAAACCATAATGTTCAAAGTTTCAGCAAAGAGAGATGTGAAATTTGTTTACTAGGGAGTAGAGTGAGCCATAGTTTACTATGTTACTAGTTTACTGTCTCTTTTCCCTCTTCAAAGGAAGGAATAGGAGAAAATGCAGAGAATGAGAAATTCTACCCATAAATATGTAATACCAAGTGAAATATATTTCAAAGCATTCACAGAATGAATATTCTTACTACTTATAAGGTTGCAGCTAATTAACCTGGCTTGTGTGAGAAAATGATGAAATGAAGAAGTTTCCATAGTGTTCTGGAGTAAGAACAAAGACAAGACAATAAGACAATTAGAGACGCAGAGCAGTGATCCGCGGGCACATTTCCAAACATTTGCAGACGATAATTCTGAGATATTTATTCATCTTATTTTATTTAGGACTGTCCTAAGTACTTAAAAAATCTAAAAATCTATCATATAGACAAAAGCAAGAGAGCAAAACAAAGTCATCTGTGTCTAATGAATGTGCAAGTGTATTAAACATTTTTGTGGGTGAATTAAATATCAGCATAAAGGAATGTAGAAATGGCAAAACCTTTTAAGGTTTTAAATTGCATTTTACAGGATCTGATAGTAGAAATCATTCAGAAGTTAAAGAGACTATTCCCTACTATTTTCTTTTCAATTGCTGTCCCCCAAACAGGGGACCTTTGTTACATGCCATAGTACCCCAGGCATCTGTATGGGCAATATTTTATGTGACCTAAGATGAAATAAACAACCTTCTGAGGTCACATGCCACTCCTTTACAAAATGGCACTACGAAAACTGAGTCACCTTTCAACATGGCCTTTGGGATCAATTGGTTATTAATGTTGTTATAACACAGTTTAAGTTTTATATAAACAATTAAATAACACTGAACAACCTTAATTTCAGGGTTACCCCCCCATTCATCCCTCAAGTTTAAAGAAAAGCAACAGAAAGTTCTCCCTATATTGGAAGTCCTGGAGTGACAGAGGAAATGAGTCATCAAGATAATTTATGGTCTTTCCCATAACGTACAGAGCACAGACATAATAATCCTTTGTTACTCAGTCAACTCAGTGCCCAAACTCCAAGACCCTGACGGGACATAATTAAAATAGGATTTCTGTGGACTCAAATCTCTGTGTCACAACTCAAAATAGTTTTAACCTCATTGCAATATACTCAATTAGAACTCTTTACTATATTTTACTTTTCTACTATATGATCACACCAAGCTAGTCTCAGTAGAAATTAGTTTTTTAAAGGAATTTTAAAACATTTCTTGTTTTTAGAATCTTATAATCTGAGAGAGAAAAAGAGAAGCCTCAAATAACTGAAATAGTTAAGTATATGCTAAAAATCGCAGAAGAGCTTTAAAGTATTAGAAGAGACAGAGAGAATTTGAATTCCAACCAAAGGTTTTCGTTTTGCTTAAGATTTGAAACTTCTAGATCAAAGAGGGGAAAGTTATCATCAGGCATGATTTTTAAAATTCTCGTTAATTTTGAGAATCTTTTGATAGAAAGTCAGAAAGATGTTCTTCCACTCCAGAAGAAAAAATGTTCAGCAATCTAAGAGGTATATAGTGTCTTATATTGTTGAAAATAGTCTTACATTTTCCACAGGTTTGTAAAAGCGCACTTTTTCTTTTCTTTTCTTTTCTTTTGAGTAACATTTTGAGTAGGGCCTTCACTCTGTCTCCCAGGCTAGAGTACAGTGGCATCATCACAACTCATGGCAGCCTTGACCTCCTGGGCTCAGGTGATCCTCCCACCTCAGCCTCCCAAGTAGCTGGGACTGCAGGCATGTGCCACCATACATGGTTAATTTTTAATTTTTTTCTTTTTTTTTTTGTAGAAACAAGGTTTTGCTATGTTGCCCAGGCTGGTCTCCAACTCCTGGACTCAAGCAATCCGCCTGCCTTGGCCTTCCAAAGTGCTAGGATTACAGGCCCGAGCCATCATGCCCAGCTTAAAATTGCACTTTTTTTTCTAAAATCACACTTTCTAAATGCATTTCTAGGTAGCATACATATGACCTTAAATATCCTCCACTCCTGAAATGTGATGTAGACTGATTGAGAGT
>NW_007233037.1:0-5389 GCF_000164805.1 Carlito syrichta
GCGATCCTTCCACCTCAGCCTTCCAAGTAGCTGGAACTACAGGTGTGCATGGTAACCCCTGGCTTATTTTCTGATTTATTGTAGAGAGGAGGTCTCACCAAGTTGCCCAGGCTGGTCTCGAACCCCTGACCTCAGACAATCCTCTCGTCTTGGCCTCCCAAAGTGCTGCGATTACAGACTGAGCCACCGTGCCCGACCTTATTTTAGTTTTTATTTTACAAGTTTTCCTGATTTTATTTATTTATTTTTTTGAGTTGGAGTCTTACTCTGTCACCCAGACTGGAGTGCAGTGGTCGCACCTGGCCACTGCAACCTCGACCTACTGGGCTCCGGCGATCCTTCCGCCTCAGCCTTCCAAGTAGCTGGAACTACAGGCGCGCGCTACCACGCCCGGCTAGTTTTTGATTTGTTGCAGAGAGGAGGTCTCATCAAGTTGCCCAGGAAGGTCTCGATCCGCAGGCTCAGGCAATCCACTCACCTCAGCTTCCCAAAGCGCGGGATTACAGGCTGAGCCATGGAGCCTGGCTGTTTGATTTTTATTTACCTTACTTAATTCCCTTTTGCTATGTAACATTTTATTTTTTTTATTTTTTAAAGTTATTTATTGCTCTCTCGCTCTCTCTCTCTCTCTCGCCCTCTCTCCCCCTCTCTCTTTTTCTTCCTCTCTCCCCCCCTCACTCCCCATCCCCCGCGGTTACAGACCCCTCTCCTTTTACCCTGTAACTGTGGCTTTAATAAATCTCTTGGTCTTTAAAGGGTGTAGAATTGTCACTGGCGCCTAAGTCCTTTCAGTTATCATAATACCACAAGAAAAGGATAGGCAGTAGTGGGAAACTACTAGGGAAGAGTACTCTTGATCTCAAACCAGGTGAAGTGGGGACCAATGAGGCCCAAACTTTACCTGTACAAGGGCCATTTGTATACCTAACCCTGAAATGTACCCTACATCTTTAAAATAAATGTTTAAAAAAATTATTTATTTATTTATTTATTTATTTGAGTTGGAGTCTCACTCTGTCGCCCAGACTGGAGTGCAGTGGCGGCTCCTGGCCACCGCAGCCTCGCCTGCTGGGCTCCTGCGATCCTTCCGCCTCAGCCTTCCGAGTAGCCGGAATTACAGGCATGCGCTACCACACCCAGCTGATTTTTTGATTTATTGTAAAGATGAGGTCTCCCTGCCCAGGCAGGTCTCGAACCCGCGGGCTCAGGCAATCCACTCACCTCAGCCTCCCAAAGGCGCGGGATTACAGGCTGAGCCACCGAGCCTGGCTTATTTATTTTTTTTGAGTTGGAATCTCACTCTGTCGCCCAGACTGGAGTGCGGTGGCGGCTCCTGGCCACCGCAGCCTCGACCTGCTGGGCTCCGGCGATCCTTCTCCCTCAGCCTTCCAAGTAGCTGGAACTACAGGCGCACGCTACCACGCCGGGCTAATTTTTTTATTTATTGTAGAGATGAGGTCTCGCCAACTTGCCCAGGAGGGTCTCGAACCCGCGGACTCAGGCAATCCACTCACCACAGCCCTCCAAGGTGCGGGATTACAGGCTGAGCCACCGAGCCCGTCTTACTCTGAAGTTTTCTTTCCCACTTGACTGTGTGGCTGGCAGTCTCAGTGTATTTACCAGGTGTCCTTGGCTTCATGTGCTGGAATCATTAGGCCTTGTTTTGAGGCCTGGCCCTGCATTGGGTCACCGCGCCTTGTGTGAAGCTGTGTCCAGGCAGCTATGGCCCTTACCTGGACAGTGCAGCTTGTTGATGTTTGGGTCAGGAGGGTGGGTCTGGAGGGGGCACAGCACCACCGGAGCTGGCATGCTAGAGGTGAATGCTGGTAACCAGAGATCCGAGTAACAGAAAGATTTGCAGCACACCAGGAGATGAAGAAAGATTTATTTACGAAAAGATCCCTTCCCACAGACAGGAAGAGGGTCGGCACTCTAAGATTGAAGGCTGGGGAACTGGGTATAATGAAAGCTCTTGGAGAAGAGTTTGGGTTAAGGAGAATGTTTAAAGTTGCACTTTTTGATGTAGATAACAGAAATCACCAGTTTTGTGGCTTAACATCACCAGGCCCAGGTATCTCTTGACTGCAGGCGGTGGACTGGACTGGAGACCAGTCACAGTAAACTTATTAACAATACATCAAGGCCAGAGGCACAGGTGCCTCGCCGGGTGGATGATTTGTAGACCTTGAGGAAGAGAGGGAGTCTGCTTTATGATTACAGCGGGCAGATACTGGTCATATTTGAGGGATCTGGGTTTCTGAAAAGACAAAGTCAGCAAAGTTAATCTTTATCTAAAGTATGCATTCCTCCTGGACACAGCTTTTACATTCTTGTTATTGTGTTAAGATTTAGGAACATGCCCACCACTAGATACTCTGTTATATGTATCAAAAATAAAATGAAGTGCAAATGGTTTGAGCTAAAAAAAAAAAATAAGATTTAGAAACAAAACAAAGTGACTTCTTGCTTTCAGTTCGTCCTTTCAGTTGATGTTCTTCCTGAAAGGATCCTGTACCATGGGCATCCATGAGGGTCACAAACAGGGGCTTGGGTCTTGTGCAATCTGCTGCCATAATGTTTGTCCCCAGGGAGGATGAGACTTGGTCATCCAGTTGCCTGTTGGGCTACTGCCCATGGGTCCAGGGCAAGCCTTGCAGCCTGCAAACTGCGCTTGTTGAACAGAGTTCCCTTTTCCATGCAGTTTTTTTTTTAACGTTTAACTTTTTTTTTTTTTTTTTTGAGTTGGAGTCTCACTCTGTTGCCCAGACTGGAGTGCAGTGGCCGCTTCCGGCCACCGCAGCCTCGACCAGCTGGGCTCTGGCAATCCTTCCACCTCAGCCTTCTGAGTAGCCGGAATTACAGGTGCGCGCTACCACGCCCGGCTGATTTTTTGATTTACTGTAGAGATGAGATCTCGCCTGCCCAGGCGGGTCTCCAACCCGTGGGCTCAGGTAATCCACTCACCTCAGCCTTCCAAAGGCGCGGGATTACAGGCTGAGCCACCGAGCCCGGCTACGTTTAGCTTTTTTTAACTTTCAATTTTGAAATAATGATAGATTCAGATGACGTTGCAAAAAAAAAAAAAAATTCGAAGTGGTCCCATGTATAGTTTACAGTTTTGGCATAACTATAGTACAAGATCAAAGTGAAGAACCTCAGCTGGGCTCAGTGGCTCAGCCTGTAATCCCGCGCTTTGGGAGGCCGAGGTGAGCGGATTGCCTGAACCTGCGGGTTTGAGACCCGCCAGGGCAACTTGGCGAGACCCCATCTCTACAATAAATCAAAAATTAGCCGGGCGTGGTAGTGCACACCTGTAGTTCTGGCTACTTGGAAGGTGAGGTGGAAGGATCGCTGGAGCCCACCAAGTCAAAAAAAAAAAAAGATTCAGAACTGATTCCAGGCACAATGGCTAATGCCTTTAATACCAGCACTTTGGGAGGCTGAGGTGAAAGGATTGCTTGCGCTCAGGAGTTCAAGATCAGCCTAGGCAACATGTAGCAAGACCTCCTCTCGACCAAAAAAAAAAAAAAAAAAAACAAAGCCAGGTGTGTTGGTGTGTGCTTGTAGTCCTGGCTACTCAAGAGGCTGAGGCAGAAGGGTCACCTGAGCCCAGGAGGTTGAGGCTGTAGTGAGCTGTGATCCTGCCACTGCACTCCAGCCTGAACAACAGAGTGAGACTGGGACTCAAGGAAAAAAGCAAAAAAGATTCAAAACTGTTCCTTCAGCACAAAGAGCTGCAGTGCTAGCCCTTTATAGCCCCTCCCCCATCCCGTCTCCTTGGCAACCACAAATCCCTTCTCCATCTCCATAACTGTGTTATTTCAAGAATGGAACACGAATGGAATCACACAGTATAAAACCTTTGAGATTGCCCCCCCTCCCTTAATGTAATTCTTTTGAGAGCCGACTATGCTGTTGCATTTATCAAAAGTTCATTCCTTTTTTAACTGAGTGTATCCCACCTTATGGAAGTGCTATCCTTTATTTACCCATTCAATCACCGCAGGACATCTGGGCTAATTCCAGTTTTTGTCTATTACAAATAAAGCTGCTAAGACCGTTCATGTACAGGTTTCTATGTGAATGTAGGTTTTCATTTTTCTGGGATAGATGCCCAGAAATGTGTTGTTGGGTCATATGGTAGTTGCATGTTTAGTTTTATGAGGAACTGTCAAAATATTTTCTCCCAGTCTGTAGCTTGTCTTTTCATTGTCTTCCAGGAGTCTACCTCTCAAGGCAGCAATTTTTGGTTTTGATGAAGTTCAATTAATCAGATTTTCCTTTTCTGGATTGTGCTTTTTGTGTTGTGTGTAAATAAGAACTCTTGGGTCTGTCATAGAGATTTTTTCCAATGTTTTCTTTCTTTCTTTCTTCTTCTTCTTTTTTTTTTTTTGAGTTGGAGTCTCACTCTGTCACCCAGATTGGAGTGCAGTGGCCACTCCCAGCCACCGCAGCCTCGACCTGCTGGGCTCCGATCCTTCTGCATCAGCCTTTCATGTAGCTGGAACTACAGGCACGCGCTACCATGCCCGGCTAAGTCCAACCAGTTTTAAGTTTTATATTTTAGTCTATGATCCATTGTGAGCTCATTTTTACTTAAGGTGTGAGGTATAGGTCATGGTTAATTATTTGACCTGGGCCGGGCTCGGTGGCTCAGCCTGTAATCCCAGCACTTTGGGAGGCTGAGGTGAGTGGATTGCCTAGCCTACAGGTTCAAGACCAGCCCGGGAAACTTGGCGAGAACGCATCTCTACAGTAAATCAAAAATTAGCTTTAGCCAGGCTTGGTGGCTCAGCCTGTAATCCCGGGCCTTTGGGAGGCTGAGGTGAGTGGATTGCCTGAGGCCGCAGGTTCGAGATCCGCCTGGGCAACTTGGGAAGACCTCATCATCTCTACAATACATCAAAATGAGCCGGGTGTGATAGCGTGCGCCTGTAGTTCCAGCTACTTGGAATGCTGAGGTGGAAGGATTGCCGGAGCCCAGCAGGTCGAGGCTGCAGTGGCCGGGAGCGGCCACTGCACTCCAATCTGGGTGAAAGAGTGAGACTTCAACTCAAAAAAAAAAAAAAGAAAGAAAAAATAAAAAAATTAGCCCGGCATGGTGGGGTGTACCTGTAGTTCCAGTTACTTGGAAGGCTGAGGCAGAAGGACCATCTGACCCCAGCAGGTAAAGGCTGCAGTAGCATTGAGTGTGCCACTGAACTCCAGAATGGGCAACAGAGTAAGACTCAGACTAAAAAAAAAAAATGGGGTACTCACTCCTGATACCTGCCCTAGGCACAAAAGTCTTTGTGTTACAAAGGTAACGGGCATTATTTATTTTTTATTTTTTTGAGTTGGAGTCTTACTCTGTCGCCCAGACTGGAGTGCAGTGGCCGCTCCCGGCCAC
>NW_007233037.1:5611-10378 GCF_000164805.1 Carlito syrichta
TGCCCAGGCGGGTCTCGAACCCGCGGGCTCAGGCAATCCACTCACCTCAGCTTCCCAAAGGCACGGGATTACAGGCTGAGCCACCGAGCCTGGCTAGAGGACCACTTTTTAATCTCCAGCTTTTATGTTAACTTGGCCTTTTACAGTAACATTTTGTCATTCAAGTCTCATCCTTAGCCATGATTTCCCCTGATGTTCCAGAAAGGGCTGATTATTGCCAATAATTAGAGAAATGCAATAAATGCCTTTATAAATACATTTAACAGCCAGGCTTGTTGGCTCAGCCTGTAATCCCGTGCCTTTGGGAGGCTGAGATGAGTGGATTGCCTGAGCCCGCAGGTTCGAGACCCACCTGGGCAACTTGGCGAGACCTCATCTCTACAATAAATCAAAAATTAGCCGGGCATGGTAGTGCATGCCTGTAGTTCCAGCTACTTGGAAGGCTGAGGCGGAAGGATCGCCAGAGCCCAGCAGGTCGAGGCTGCGGTGACCGTGAGTGGCCACTGCACTCCAGTCTGGGCAACTGAGTGAGACTCCAACTCAAAAAATAAATAACTAAATAAATAAATAAATAAATACATTTAACAATGCCAAATGTTGGCTTGAATACGGAGCAATGTGAACTCCCACACATTGCTAGTGAGAGTAAAAACTACTCTACTTTGGAAAACTGTTTGGCATTATCTACTAAATTTCAACATATGAATATCCTCTGACCCAGCAATTCCACTCCTATACATATACCCAGGACAGGCATGGTGGTTCACACCCGCAATCACAGCACTTTGGAAGCCTGAGGTGGGAGGATTGCTTCAGCCCAGGAATTGGAGACCATCCTGGACAATGTAGCAAGACCTCATCTCTACAAAAAAAATAGGAAATAATTAGGCAGGTATGATTGTATGCACCTGTATTCCCAGCTACTTGTCACGCTGAGGCAGGAGGTTGCTTGAGCTCAGGAGTTTGAGGCTGCAGTGAGCTGTAATTGTGCCACTGCACTCCAGCCTGGGCAACAGAGTCAGAACCTGACTCAAAACAAACAGACAAATATATACCCAATGGAATTGCACACCAAAAGACATGGCAATTGTTCATGAAAAAGCCAAACTCTAAAATATTTTAAGATGTTTATTCTGAGCCAAATATGAGTGACCAATGCCTGAGGCATAGTTCCAAGGGGTCCTGAGAATGTGTGACCAAGGTAGTTGGATTACAGTTTGGTCTAATACATTTTGGAGACAGATGTTATAGGCAAAAACATAAATCAATCCATGTGAGATTTACATCGGTTGGGCCTAAAGAGGCAGAACATCTTGAAGTGGGGGGGTGGTAAGAGGTAGGGGAGATGGGGAGGTTTTGGCGAGGCTTATAGATCATAGCTAGATTCAAATATTTTCTTTTTCTTTTCTTTTTTTTTTTTTTTAAGTAGGAGTCTCACTCTGTCGCCTAGACTGGAGTGCAGTGGCCGCTCCTGGCCACCGCAGCCTTGACCTGCTGGGCTCCGGTGATCCTTCGGTCTCAGCCTTCCGAGTACCCGGAATTACAGGCATGCGCTACCACGCCCGGCTGGTTTTTTGATTTATTGTAGAGATGAGGTCTCACCAAGTCGCCTAGGCGGGTCTCGAACCTACAGGCTCAGGCAATTCACTCACCTCAGTCTCCCAAAGTGTGGGATTACAGGCTGAGCCACCGAGCCCGGCTTCTTTTTCTTTTTTGAGTCAGGGTCTCATTCTGTCACCCAGGCTGGAGTACAGTGGCAAGATCACAGTTTACCAAAGCCTAGGTTCAGGTGATCCTTCCACCTCAGTCTCCTCCTGAGTAGCTAGGAGTCCAGGCATGCACCACCACACCTGGTTCATCTTTTAATTTACTTTTTGTAGCGATGAGTTCTCAATATGTTGTCCATGCTGAGCAAAGATTTTCTAATTGGCAATTGATAGAAAGAGTTAAGCTCTGTCTAAAGAATTTGAAAGCAGGGCTCCATGGCTCAGCCTGTAATCCCACGCCTTTGGGAGGCTGAGGTGAGTGGATTGCCTGAGTCCTGGGGTTCGAGACCCGCCTGGGCAACTTGGTGAGACCTCATCTCTACAATTAATCAAAAAATGAGCCGGGCGTCGTAGTGCGCGCCTGTAGTTCCAGCTCCTTGGAAGGCTGAGGCGAAAGGATCACCGGAGCCCAGCAGGTCGAGGCTGCGGTGGCCAGGAGCGGCCACTGCACTCCAGTCTGGGTGACAGAGTGAGACTCCAACTCAAAAGAAGTAAAAAAATAAAAAATAAATAAAAAATAAAAAAGGATGAATTGTGGTATATTCATTCACATGATGAAATACAGTACAGTAGCCGGGCTCGGTGGCTCAGCCTGTAATCCCAGCACTTTGGGAGACTGAGGTGAGTGGATTGCCTGAGTCCACGGGTTCGAGACCCACCTGGGCAACTTGGTGAGACCTCATCTCTACAATAAAATAAAAAATTAGCTGGGCGTGGTAGTACGCACCTGTAGTTCCAGCTACTTGGAAGGCTGAAGCAGAGGGATCGCCAGCGCCCAGCAGGTTGAGGCTGCGGTGGCCGGGAGCGGCCACTGCACTCCAGTCTGGGTGACAGAGTGAGACTCCAACTCAAAAAAAAAAAGAAATACAGTACAGTAATGAAAAGAATAAACTATAGGTATATACAACAACATGGACAAATCTCATGACATGATGTTTTTGCTTTTGTTTATTGAGTCAGTCTCACTGTCATTCAGGCTGGAGTACAGTGGCATGCTCATGGCCACCGCAGCCTCGACCTGCTGGGCTAATTTTTTTTTTTTTTAATTGGAGTCTCACTGTGACACCTAGGCTGAAAAACAATGGCATGCTCAAGGCCACCACAGCCTCGACCTGCTGGGCTTCGGCAATTCTTCTGCCTCAGTCTTCCAAGTAGCTGGAACTACAGGCTCATGCTACCTTGTGCAGCTAATTTTTTGATTTATTATAGAGACAAGGTCTTGCCAAGTTGCCTGGCTCAGGCAATCCTCTGGCCTCCGCTTCCTCCCAAAGTGCTGGTGGAGGCATAAGCCACCATGCCCAGTTTCATCACATGATGCTGAGTGAAAGAAGCCAGACACAAAGCAGTGCATATTCTGTATGATTCCAATTATTCAAGTTCAAGAACAGACAAAATGGATCTATGGTGTAATGAGTCAGGAAAGTGGTTTCTTTGAGGAGATGAGGTGAATGTATGGGAAGGACACAAAGGGAGTTTCTAGGGGTGCTGGTAATATTCTTTTTATTACTTGACTTGGGCATTGTTACATGAAACGTATGTGTTCACAAGCCGGGATTGGTGGCTCAGCCTGTAATCCCGTGCTTTGGGAGGGTGAGGTGAGTAGATTGCCTGAGCTCGCGGGTTTGAGACCCGCCTGGGCAACTTGGCGAGACCTCATCTCTACAATAAATCAAAAAATTAGCCGGGTGTGGTAGTGCATGCCTGTAGTTCCAGTTACCTGGAAGGCTGAAGTGGAAGGATCATCGGAGTCCAGCAGGTCGAGGCTGCGGTGGCTAGGAGCATGCCACTGCACTCCAGTCTGGGCAACAGAGTGAGACTCTAACTCAAAAAAAAAGAAAAGTGTGTGTTCACTTTGGAATAATTCAGTCAACTGGAGACATAATTTGTACATTTTCTTTTTCCCCCCTCAAGTAAGTTGTTACACACTCCTTAGTGATGCCAGGTAGGGTGCGGTGCAAAACTTGTGGACTCTTTGACTCATTTCTAAAATGAATTTTAGAGCAGCCATAACGTTTTAAAACAAAGTTTATTAGAGAAAGAAGGGAGAAAAGAAAGGGAGAGTTGGCATGGGCTAAAGAAACCACACTTTTGCTTTTTACAATAGACCTGATCTACCTTCACAACCATTGATATGCTAAAGAGGATAAAGCTCAGGTAATTGCCACTTTGGAAACCGACATCTCTGGGCTCCTGATGGGAGAAGAGAAGAGGGGGTGGTCTTTTCCTGACCACATTGTCTTTTGCAGGAACCTGCGATTCACATGTTTGTGAGTTAAAGGGTGGTCTTATTATCATTTCTATGGCTTTGGTCAGTTAGGGGGTGGTAATCTGCCTTAAGCCTTAGGCAGGGAATCTCACAGTTTCCTAGTGATTATTATGCTAAACCGTGCATTGAAAGGTTGGGCTGTCCTAATCTTACATCTAATGAGGCTTTTTTTGTTGTTTTGCTTAGGGGGTGGGGTAGGCGTCAGCTTGGCCTGCAGGAAAATGTAATTTAAAAAATGTCTGGCCTGAGCCCAACAGGTCGAGGCTGCGGTGGCCATGAGCGT
Source organism: Carlito syrichta (assembly GCF_000164805.1). Taxonomy (NCBI): domain Eukaryota; kingdom Metazoa; phylum Chordata; class Mammalia; order Primates; family Tarsiidae; genus Carlito; species Carlito syrichta. The sequence goes on from NW_007233037.1 coordinate 9,927, forward strand.
GCCACCCCACTCCAGCTGGGTGACAGAATGAGACTCTAATTCAAAACAAAAACAAAAACAAAACAAAACAAAAAAATGTCTGAACACTTCCTAAAACCAGTCCGTGGGAAATTTATTTATTTATACCTAACTTGTGGTACCTACTCTGCTTCATTTAGCAGATTCCAACTCCCATGGTCACTGTTCTGCTGATTTGTACATTTTTTTCTTTCGTTTTTTATTTTTATTTTTTTAATTTTATTTTTAGAGTCAGGGTCTTGCTCTGATGCCCAGGCTGGTCTCCAACTCCTGGGCTCAAGCAAACCTCCCACTTCCCGAAAGCCTCCCAAAGTAATGGGGCTACAGGCCTGAGCCACTGATCATTTTTGTGATAACAATTTCGTATTTATTTATTTTTTTTAGTTGGAGTCTCACTCTGTCGCCCAAACTGGAGTGCAGTGGCTGCTCCCGGC
>NW_007233037.1:10398-15180 GCF_000164805.1 Carlito syrichta
GAGATGAGGTCTCCCCAAGTTGCCCAGGCGGGCCTCGAACCCGCGGGCTCAGGCAATCCAGTCACCTCAGCCTCCCAAAGGCACAGGATTACAGGCTGAGCCACCGAGTCTGGCTGTGATAACAATTTCAATAAAAGGTTTTATTTATTTATTTTGTATTTTAGAGTTGGAGTTTCACTCTGTCATCTCCCAGGTTGGAGTGTAGTGGCATGCTCATGGCCACCACAGCCTCGACCTGCTGGATTCGGGTGATCCTTCTGCCTCAGTCTTTCAAGTACCTGGAACTACAGGCATGTACCACCATGCACGGCTTATTTTTTGGTTTATTGAGGGGTGTGATCTTGTCAAGTTTCCCAGGCTGGTATGGAACTCGTGGGCTCAGGCAATCCTCTCACCTCAGCCTCCCAAAGTGCTGGGATTACAGGCTTGAGCCACCACGCCGGACTCAGAAGTTCTTTTTTTTTTTGAGTCGGCGTCTCACTTGGTCACCCAGGCTGGAGTGCAGTGGCACAGTCACGGCCACACCAGCGTCAAACTGCTGGGCTCAAGAGATCCTTCTGCCTCAGTCTACCAAGTAGCTGAAACTACAGGTGTGCACTACCAAGCCCGGCTAATTTTTTGATTTATTGTAGAGATGAGTTCTCATCAAGGAGCTCCGGCTGGTCTTGAACCCTTGGGCTCAGGCAGTCCTCTCACCTCGGTCTCCCAAAGTGCTGAATTACAGGCTTGAGCCACTACGCCCGTCCCAGAAGGTTTTTAAAATCAGCTGAAAGGATAAAATATTAAGAGGAAAATGGCACAGGAAAATATTGTTACAGATAACCCACCCAGTGCTTGTGTTTGCTGGCTCTCCTCCTAGCCCTAAGACTAGTCCAATTACCCCCAGTCTTAATGCTGTTTTTTCAGCCTTCCAGATTTGTCAACAGCTATCATTTCTTCTCACCCCACACACATTTTATTGATCTTCCAGCCCCATGTCTTTTGTTGGCATTAAACGCAGGGTGCTCCCCACATTCTTATCCCATACTTTTCTCTGCTAAACTCAAAACAAGCATTTCAGAAAGGATTCCTTAAAACATGAGTCCCCTTAGATATCCTATGTGTTAGGATACTGATAGAGTGAGGGTGGATGGGCAGATGGAAAGATGGAGAGGGGTGCAACACCGCTGGAGCTGGCATGCCGGAGGTGTGTGCTGACACCCAGAGATCTGAGTAATGCAAAGACTTGCAACACACAAAGAGGTGAGAGAAGAAAAGATTTATTTAAGAAAAGTTCACTCCCCACAGACAGGGAGCAGGCCTGCACTCTAGATGAGTGTGGCCTGTAGCCCCCTTGAGCCCAGGCTTAAATCTTTTTCTTTGGAGATGTTGCATTTAGGTAGATGTGACTGCCTGCCATGACTTCCTTATCGACCACCTGTGAATGTCTTGGAGACCCTGTGACGCAGAGACCCATGAATGTCTGTCCATATTATCATAGCCCCTAAAGAAGGGTGTAACAAGGATTCCAGTGCTCCTGCACTTTCCTGAACCATGTTCCTTTGAGCTAATGAAGGGTGCACCTCCCCCATCTCCCATGCATTCCCAGTGGGTAGCCTCTGGGGATCCCTGACTTCCCTGTAGATAGAGCCCAATCTACAGGAAAATTAAATCCCCACCTGCTCCCCCTCTGAGGGGCCCAAGTCTTTAGATTTGCATAACTTTTGTAATTACAAGTTTCCTGACTTCTACAATCCTTGCCCAAAGCATGATGTCTTAGGACTTGTAAATTACCTTTACTCTAGGCAAGCTTGATTGACACTATGAGATACCTCTGGCCTCAGGAAGTCTGTGTTTCTGAAAAGACAAAGTTGGCAAAGTTAATCTTTATCTAAAGTATGCATTTCTCCAAAACATAGGTTCTACTTTCTCATCATTGTATTAAGGTTTAGGAACAAGATTTTAAAAATGCATTTCCCTGCCAGGCTTGGTGGGTCAACCTGTAATCCCAGCACTTTTGGAGGCCAAGGCGAGTGGATTACCTGAGCCTGTGGGTTTGAGACCCACCCAGGCAACTTGTCGAGACCATATTTCCACAACACATCAAAAATAGGCCAGGCGTGGTAGCGCGCGCCTGTAGTTCCAGCTACTTGGAAGGCTGAGGCGAAAGGATCACTGGAGCCCAGCTAGTCGAGGCTGCGGTGGCCAGGAGTGGCTACTGCACTCCAAGCTGGGCAACAGAGTAAGACTCCAACTCAGAAAACAAAAAATGCATTTCCCGCTCTTGGTCTGTCCTTTCACTATGGAAAGAGAGACAAGTTCATCATCAAAATGTCCTTGAATAGGTGAATAAGGGCTGGGCGCAGTTACTCGCACCAGTAATTCCAGCATTGTGCCAGGCCTAGACAGAGGGATTGCTTGAGCCCAGGAGTTTGCCACCAGCCTGGGCAATATAGCGAGACCTCTTCTCTACAAAAAAAAAAACCAAACAAACAAATAAATACTCCTCTTGCTCAAAACCAAACTCATACTATCCTGATAACCTTCAGTTTCTACATCTAATAATTCATCTAACCTCAGGGATCATGTTCTTCGAATCTCTTTTAGCCCCTTAACCTACCACAACCTCTTGGGTTTGACTTCAGGCCCTTATTGCATTTTGCACCTGGACTGGAGTGCAGTGGCATGATTATGGCTCATCAAAGTCTCAAACTCCTGGGCTTAGGCGATCCTTCCACCTCAGTCTCCTGAGTAGCTGGGACTACAGATGCATGCCCCCATGGTTGGCTCATTTTTTTTTTTTTTTAGTTGGAGTCTCACTCTGTTGCCCAGACTGGAGTGCAGTGTCCGCTCCAGGCCACCGCAGCCTCGACCTGCTGGTCTCCGGCGATTCTTTTTTTTTGAGTTGGAGTCTCACTCTGTCATCCAGACTGGAGTGCAGTGGCCGCTCCCGGCCACCGCAGCCTCGACCTGCTGGGCTCCGGCGATCCTTCCGCCTCAGCCTTCCAAGTAGCTGGAACTACAGGTGCGTGCTACCACGCTCGGCTAGTTTTTGACTTATTGTAGAGATGAGGTCTCATCAAGTTGCCCAGGCGGGTCTCGAACCCACGGGCTCAGGGAGTCCACTCACCTCGGCCTCCCAAAGTGCTGGGATTACAGACTGAGCCACTGAGCCCGGCCTACGGTGATCCTTTTGCCTAAGTCTTCCAAGTAGCCGGAATTACAGGCGCGTGCTACCACCCCCAGCTAATTTTTTCATTTATTGTAGAGATGAGGTCTCGCCAAGTTGCCCAAGCGGGTCTCGAACGCGCGGACTCAGGCAATCCGCTCACCTCAGCCTCCCAAAGGCGCAAGATTACAGGCTGAGCCACCGGGCCCAGCTGGCTAATTTTTTTTTTTAAACTTTTTGTAGAGATGGGGTGTTGCCATGTTGCCCAAGTTAGTCTCAAATTCTTGGCCTCAAGCAATCCTCTCGGCTCAGTCTCCCAAAGTGCTTGGATGATAGGCATGAGCCGCTGCTCCTGACCTAGCAACTGGAATATTGCAGTAGTATCCTGAATATCTTTCTGACCCCTTCCTCTCTCTCATTCCTTAAATGCACTTCATATTGCCACCAGGTTGACGTTCTGAAAATACAGCGATTATGTTTTTCCCACTAGTTAAAACTAAGGACGAGGCATGGTGGCTCAAGCCTATAATCCTAGCACTTTGGGAGACTGAGGTGAGAGGATTGTTTGAACCCACAGGTTCGAGACCAGACTGGGCAACTTGGCAGGATCTCATCTGTACAATAAAAATAAAAAAACAGCCGGGTTTGGTGGCTCAGCCTGTAATCCCACGCCTTTGGGAGGCTGAGGTGAGTGGATTGCCTGAGCCTGCGGGTTCGAGACCCGCCTGGGCAGGCGAGACCTCATCTCTACAATAAAATAAAAAAATTAGCCGGGCGTGGTAGTGCGCACCTGTAATTCCGGTTACTCGGAAGGCTGAGGCGGAAGGATCGCCGGAGCCCAGCAGGTCGAGGCTGCGGTGGCTGGGAGCGGCCACTGCACTCCAGTCTGGGTGACAGAGTGAGACTCCAACTCAAGAAAAAAAAAAAAAGCTGTTAAAACTGTGTATTTTAAGACTCAATGTTTTGTATGCAGCCCTTATTGTAAGTCTGAACTTAACATTCAACCAAAGGTTACACATCTCAAGCCAGGCTCCCCCAGAACACTGCTGGAGTCGACAACCCTAACCCTACCAAGTTTCAACCTTTGCAAGGAGGCTCAGGCTTCATAGGTGCCTCAGTATGATGCTGCCTGTGGAAACAGTGTGCCTTCATATCCTTTCACCTTGGGTCTTCTTCCCTGTGATCTCCCTGCCATCCTCTCTTTCCAGTCCCATCCGCCTCACTTCCCTCAAGCCCTGTGCTCCCAATTAACCCCAGTAACTTTCCACTTACAGCCTTTGAGTTTGCTTTGCCCCCAGTTGCCTACATGGCTTGCTGCTTCCTCTTGTCTCTAGAGGCTCCAACATACCTTTGCACAGAGGCCTTCCTTGATCTTCTTTCCCCAAGTCAGAAAAGCATTACCCTGAATTTTAAAATGAACGTTTTTCACTGGTATATCAATCAATCTGTTGATTGATCTGTTGAGAGATATAGTGCCCTCTGTTACTTTCTGTCCACCTATTTGTTCAACTGCTTAGTGTTTGTGTTCCCCACTGAAATTTAAGCTTTTTTGGACAGGGAATTGTATCTGTTCATTTTCTTTCTTTCTTTTTTTTTTTTTTTGAGTTGGAGTCTCACTGTCGCCCAGACTGGAG
>NW_007233037.1:15470-21440 GCF_000164805.1 Carlito syrichta
ACTCACCTCAGCCTCCCAAAGGCGCGGGATTACAGGCTGAGCCACGGAGCCCGGCTATTTAATGATTTGTAGTGTTTCTCCTCCCTTGTATAGTTTTCATAGTGGATGCTTTGGGTATTAAAACATACAAATGTATCTCATCATAGTTTACTGTGTCGTTTTATTTTGTTTTCTGATGCTTTGCCATCTGGGCCTTGCTGACTATGGTGGGGGTAGGGGTTACCCCTTCCAGGTTTAGCCAGTTTCTAGAGATGATAAACAACTTGCCCAGGGCACATCTTTCAAATGCAAATATGCCAATCCAGAGTCTATACTCCTGCCATTTCCTCTCTGGGGCAGACACATTCCAGGCCACCGTTACCCTGCCCTGATTTGGCAACTAGAAACATCCCCCATGTCCCACAGCCTGCTGAAATTATTCAAACTGTCCAGTCCTAAACCTTTTTACCCAGCTGTGCCAGAGAGAGAAAGGAGGGATAGATTTTTTTTTTTTTTTTTTGAGTTGGAGTCTCGCTCTGTCATACAGGTTGGAGTGCAGTGGCATGCTCTCGTTCACCACAGCCTCGACCTGCTAGGCTCAGGTGATCCTTCCACTTCAGACTTCCAAGTAGCTGGAACTACAGGCATGTGCCACCACGCCCGGCTAATTTTTGATTTGCCCAGCTCTTTTTTTTTTTTGAGTCGAAATCTTACTCTGTCACCCAGGCTGGAGTGCAGTGGCACATCTTGGCCACCGCAGCCTTGACCTGCTGGGGTCAGGCTATCCTTCTGCCTCATCCTTCCAAGTAGCTGGAACTACAGGTGCGCGCCACCAAACCCTGGCCAATTGGAGATCCTAAATAAGTTCATCTTCCCACCTTTCAGAGTTTTCCTGTAATCGTCTCTTTATTTCCAGGTTGATGGTGGTGCTTATCAGGAAGGAGCAGTGAGAAATAGGTCTTTTATCTTGTCTGGACTGGAACCTTCTATGTTTTAACCATCAAAGCCTCCTGGGTCTGACCTCAAACTCAGGCACCTTGAACTCTTCATCAATGCTACTGTCGTCTGTCCTTGAATATGGGTTTCTGTCAATAATTCCTCCCACTGCCCATCTTTCATATATCTTTTACTCTGGGCTCTGTTAACTTTTCTACCATTCATCGCCCTCTGGTCTACAACTCAAAAACCATGTCTTTCAGCTTGATGTGATACACGAAAAACATGTGTTTTTCCTGCTCTCTACTCTCACACAGTCACTCAGCACTCCTGACCCCAGATGTGTGGGGTTTCCTCCCCCACACACCAAGCAAATCTCTGGCACATTTTCCAAAGGACACCAATTAGGTGTCCTGTAATTCTGTTATGGTCTGACACAGTAGTTCTTCGCTGCTCCCCTTGATACCAATAAACAAAGGGGCAGGGAACTGGTTAGGAAGAAGTTTATTTCTGAGTTCGAATCCAGGGATCAGAGCCCGACTCAGGGTCTTTCTAAAATGGTTCTGCTCACCTCCTAGGCTTTTACAGTTCACTTTAATAAGTTCAGAGTTGTTAGCACTTATACATTAGCCATGTGACCAGCAGAGCATTGTATAGAATTTGAGTTTCAGCTGCATTTATCGACAGTGACATTTTTGGTCCAGACTTCCTGGTGCCAGGTATCAGAGATATCTCATAGCTTTTATCAACAGGGTGCTGCAGAAGCGGTAATCAAGCTTGCCATAGAGTAAAGGGCCTAAGACATCATGCATTACACAAACGTCATATAAATCACAAAATTTACGATTACATTGATACAAAATTTACACGAATCACAACTCTTAAGATTACATTGACACTCAGAAAAATGAAGTAAAAGGAGATTTGCAACTTTCAGTTGATTGGGTGTAGACTACAGAGATGTCAAGGATCCCCGGAAGCTACTTACCGGGATTGCATAGGAGATAAGGTGAAGTGCACCTTTTATTAGCTCTCAGGAATATTGTTCAGGAATGTAAGGGAGTGCTTGTGCCCTTGTCATACCCTTCTATAGGGGCTGTGAAAATATAGACAGGCTTTAGTGGGTCTCTGTATCAATTCAATCCATTCTGACACTATCTTCCTGGAGGTAGTGTCAGATCTCACAGGTTGAGGGCTCAGTCCCACTAGACTATCCCCCCACTTCAGATGCCAGTTGCAAGCACAAGTTGTGACCTGTAATTCTTGACCAACTAGCTATAAAACGAGATTCTACGACCCCCCCTCTTGAGTTCAATTAATTTCCTAGCGTGGCTTGCAGCACACAGGGAAACACTTTGCTTATATGTACTGGTTTATTATGAGGGATATTTCAAAGAGTGCAGATAAACAGGCAGATGGAAGACATGCACAGGGCAAGGTATGTCCATGCCCTTTCCAGGAACCTCCACGTGTTTAGTTATCTGGGAGCTCCTGGAACCCAATCCTTTTGTTTCTTTGTGTTTGTTTTTGAGTGAGAGTCTCACTCTGTTGCCCAGGCTGGAGGGCAGTGGCATGCTCATGGCCACCACAGCCTCAACTTGTTGAGTTAGGGCTATCCTTCCACCTCAGCCTTCAGAGTAGCTGGAGCTACAGGCGCGAGCCTCTGGCTAATTTTTTTTTTTAACTGTAGAGAGGAGGTCTCGACAGATTGCCCAGGATGGAGTCGAACCCCTGGGGTCAGGTAATCCACTTGCCTCCGCCTCCCAAAGTGCTGGGATTACAGGCTAAACCATCGAGTTTGGCCCCCTTTTGGGTTTTTAATGGAGGCTTCATTATAGAGGGACAATTGATCAATGAAACCTTCAGCCCCTCTCCCCTCCCAGGAGGTTGGGGGTGGGTTTGAAAATCCCAACTCCCTAATCAAGCCTTTGTCTTTCAGGTGATTAGCCCACATCCTGAAGCTATCTAGGGTTCCCCAACAACTAGTCATCTCATTAGCATGCAAAAGACACTTTTATCATTCCAGAGATCCTAAGATTATTAGGAGCTGTGTGTCAGGAAACAGGGATAAGGGCCAAATATATTTTACAATAGCACACAGCAAGACCACTATCAGTGGCATGTTGTCTAGAATTGTGACATCTGTTAGGGCAGACATAAACACATAGCACTTAAAATGAGGCTCTGAATGTTTACATACATATATTTATTTTTCTTTTTTTAAAACTTGTTTAATCCTCTCAACAGCTCCATGGGGGGGGGGACCCACAAAAACTGGAATTTATTGATTTAAAATTGTGTATTTGTTCTTACGTGTTTCAACTTCAGTCACCTTGAAAGTACTCACTGTTTGACCTAATACACCTATAGAGATGCTTTTTCCACTGCTCAAAACAGTTTTTGAAAAAAACATCAATTTTGCTGCCATTTTGTGTTTCACCTCTTCACATTGGCAAAATGTCTCCCTTAAAAAAAAAAAAAGTCAGCCGGGCTCAGTGGCTCAGCCTGTAATCCCGCGCTTTGGGAGGCTGAGGTGAGTGGATTGCCTGAGCCCGCGGGTTCGAGACCCGCCTGGGCAGCGAGACCTCATCTCTACAATAAATCAAAAAATCAGCCGGGCGTGGTAGCGCATGCCTGTAATTCCGGCTACTCCTAAGGCTGAGGCAGAAGGATCGCCGGAGCCCAGCAGGTCGAGGCTGCGGTGGCCGGGAGTGGCCACTGCACTCCAGTCTGGGCGACGGAGTGAGACTCCAATGCAAAAAAAAGAAAAAAAAAAGTCTCCCTTTCAGGACTGTTTTCATCCAGGGAAACAAATAAACAAAAAAGTCACTCGGGGCAAGATTGGGCAAATAGGGTGGGTAGGGCATGGTAGTCATGGCATTATTGTCAAAAACTACGGAACGCTCAGCGTGGCGTGGGCAGGTGCACTTGTAAATCACCTACCATGGAATGGGCAAACGTGTTGCATCTCCAAGAAAAAAAAATCACTGAATTCTAATGCAGTCTCTCATAACAATGCTAGCTGGTACACCGATGCTGGGTTTCCAGAACACTTGCCTAGCAGGGGAACCTTGTACTACAAATGGCCCACCCTCCAAAAAAATAATTCTGGGATTTTTGGCGGTCCCCCCTTGTGTGTGCGATATACCCATTTCTAGATGAGGATTAAAAAGACAACATTCAGAGCATTGACTATGCCCACACGACTGAAGCAGAGCTGCATTCTTGTTTAATCTCCACAGCTTCCCCAATAATTAGTTCCTGTTAGTATTCCCATTTTATAGATGAAAAAAATAAAGCACAGAGAGGTTAAGTAATTTGTCTAAGGGTTCTAGAGTGAAAAGGTGTGAATGGATGACCTCTAAATTCTCAGGGGCAGGATATTTGCCCAACAGCATTTGTTGGGGTGGAACCCCACCCTGAGGCCTGCCTGGAGGAGGCAGGCCTATTTATTTCGGTCAAGGTCTCCCTCTGTCGGCCAGGCTGGAGTGCAGAGTAACTGGGATTAGAGGCACGTGCCACCATGCCTGGTTAATTTTTTTATTTTTATTTTTGTAAAGATAGAGTCTAGCTATGCTGCTCAGGGAAGTCTCAAACTCCTGGCCTCAAGCGATTCTCCTGTCTTGGCCTCCCAAAGTGCTGGGATTACAGGCGTGAGCCACTAGCGCCCAGTTTACTTTATTTAAAATTTAAAATAGATACTAAATTCAATTATTGGACTTCTTAGATATGTTTGGAGCACTTTGTGAATGTTGATGTATGTTTTCAACTGTAAATTTCATAAAACCTACGTGCAAATCAAGTGCTTCTGATAAAAAATTTAGCTTTCAAATTGAAACATGCTGTCAGTGTAAACGACACATCTGATTTGTCATTACAACAAAATGAAGTCATATAGCTCAATGATTTTTAAAATTGATAACATGTTGAAATGATAATGTTTTGCATATATTAGTTTTAAAATATATTATTAAAGTCTATTTCATTTGTTTTTCTTTTTAATGTGTCATCTGTCTGCAGCCTCTCATGTTAATTCTTCTCTCCTTCCACCTGGATTGGAAATTGAGGCTGCTGCTCGGAGTCAGAGGGATTTAGATCCTCCACGCACAAGATGTTTCCTTCTTGGTGATATAATTCAGAACAGCAAAGAAAAGCTCCCACAGTGAGAGGGAACCCGAGGGGGTTGCCAGGATGTTCGCACTTCAGTGGCCTCCCACACAGAGCCACTGGCCAGCAACCTCAGGCTGTGCCCTCACCATTTGCACTGCCTCCAGCTGTGCCATCTATCTGTGTCCCCCCTCAGGCTATGTCCTTCCCTTTCCCTGCCTTGAACAATAGGGCTGTCTGCGGAATTACAGATCAGGTAGCCACACATGGACTGGGGAGACCAGAGCCTGATTCCTACACTCCGCAGTAGGGTCACTGCGCCTTCTGTCGATAGCCTCTCAGGCTCCATTTTGGCGGCCTCACTTACGTGGCAACGGGGGTTAGTAACTACCTGGTAACAACTGATCATTACTACCATAGGCTGTGGAGGCTAAAGCCCAACTTCTTGAGCAGTCATTGGCTAATTATTGTAGCAACTCAGGTTCTTTGCACCTTGCACGTAGCAACAGGGCCTTCTCCCTAGTAACAGGCTGCTGTTTCATCCCATTGGCCATCAAGAACCAGGTCCCACCTCCCATACACTACGACCATTGGCCAGCTGCACAATCTATTTACAATTTCTCAGACTTGATCTAGACAAGAGATCTCGAATTACTAGTTTATATGAACGCTGCCGCCACCACTGCTCTTCTGGCTGGCCCTTGAACTTGGTAATTTGCTTCCTATTACACCATCAAGAACTCCCTTGTTAAAAATCTAAAATTTGGGTCCCTGTTAACATTTTAACCAGCTCCGGGCCAACTTTCAACCCCATCGGACCTCAAAACCAGTTCTCTGATAGCTCTTCCAACATCAGTGCGTTTTTTCTTTTTGAGTTGGAGTCTCACTCTGTCGCCAGACTGGAGTGCAGTGGCCGCTCGCGGCCACCGCAGCCTCGACCTGCTGGGC
>NW_007233037.1:22080-22614 GCF_000164805.1 Carlito syrichta
AGGCTGCGGTAGCCAGGAGCATGCCACTGCACTCCAGTCTGGGCGACAGAGTGAGACTCCGCCTCAAAAAAAGAAAAAAAAAAAACATCATCAGAACCTGGACATGGTGGCTCACACCTATAATCCCAGCAATTTGGGAGACTGAGGTGGGAGGATGACTTGAGGCCAGGAATTTGAGATCAGCCTGGCCAACATAGGAAGACCTTGTCTCCACAAAAAATAAAAAATAAAAAAATAGCCGGGCCACCTAGCCAGGTGTGGTGGCACATGCCTGTAGTACCAGCTACTCAGGAGGCTGAGGTAGGAGGATCACTTCAGCCCAGGAGTTTGATGCTGCGGTGAGCTATAATTGTGCCAAGACACTCCAGAATGAGAGACACAGGGAGACATGGGAGACCTTGTGTCTAAAAAAAAAAAGAGTAGGGCTCGGTGGCTCAGCCTGTAATCTCGTGCGCCTTGGGAGGCTGAGGTGAGTGGATTGCCTGAGGCCGCGGGTTCAAGGCCCGCCTGGGCAATTTGGTGAGACCCCATCTC
>NW_007233037.1:23198-27456 GCF_000164805.1 Carlito syrichta
GCAGCGGTGGCCGGAAGTGGCCACTGCCCTCCAGTCTGGGCGACAGAGTGAGACTTCACTCAAAAAAAAAAAAAAAAAAAATCATAGACCAGCCGGACTTGGTGGTTCAGCCTGTAATCCCGCGCCTTGGAAGGCTGAGGTGAGTGGATTGCCTGAGCCCGCGAGTTTGAGACCCACCTGGGCAACTTGGTGAGACCTCATCTCCACGATAAATCAAAAATCAGCCGGGCGTGGTAGTGTATGCCTGTAATTCCAGCTACTCGGAAGGCTGAGGCGGAAGGATCGCCGGAGCCCATCAGGTCGAGGCTGTGGTGGCCAGGAGCGGCCACTGCACTCCAGCCTGGGCGACAGAGTGAGACTCCAACTAAAAAAAAAAAATAAATAAAATAAATAAATAAAATCATAGACCATCAGAAGCCTTCTTGTTTCAAATGATATCTGTGAGAATAAAACACTGCAGGCTGGGTGTGGTGGCTCACTCCGTAATTCCAGTACTTTGGGAGGCAGAGGTGAAAGGATTGCCTGAGCCCAGGGGTTCAAGACCAGCCTGGGCAACTTGGTGAGACCTCATCTCCAGAATAATAAAAAAATTATCTAGGTGTGGTGGCACACGCCTATGGTTCCAGCTACTTGGAAGGCTGCGGTGGCCGTGAGTGTGCCACTGCACTCCAGTCTGGGCGACAGAGTGAGAACTCTGACTCAAAAAAATAATAATAATAAGTCGGGCTCGGTGGCTCAGCCTGTAATCCCGTGCCTTTGGGAGGCTGAGGTGAGTAGATTGCCTGAGCCCGCGGGTTTGAGACCCGCCTGGGCAGCGAGACCTCATCTCTACAATAAATCAAAAAATGAGCCGGGCATGGTAGCGCATGTCTGTAATTCCAGCTACGCGGAAGGCTGAGGCGGAGGGATCGCCAGAGCCCAGCAGGCGAGGCTGCGGTGGTCGGGAGCGGCCACTGCACTCCAGTCTGGGCGACAGAGTGAGACTCCAACTCAAAAAAAAAAAAAAAAAAAAGTAAATTAAGAAACAAAACCAGAAAGTCTTACAAAAAAAAATTAAAAATTTAAAAAATTAAAAAAAAGAATAAAACACTGCACTCTTGCCTGGAGGATGTAAGTCACTTTGACACAGAGAAACAGCCCTGATTTCCAGTCCAGGTACAGAGCTTCAGATAAGGTGTATTTGGAGCCATATTTATTTTTTTGAGTTGGAGTTTCACTCTTGTCATTCAGGCTGGAGTACAGTGGCACGCTCACAGCCATTGCAGCTTCTACTTGCCGGGCTTAGGCGATCCTTCCGCCTCAGCCTTCCAAGTAGCTGGAACTTCAGACTCACACCACTGCGCCCAGCTAGTTTTTGTTTTTTATTGTAGAGATGAGGTCTCACCAAGTTGCCCAGGCTGGTCTCGAGCCCCCGGGCTCAGGCAATCCTCTCACCTTGGCCTCCCAAAGTGCTGGGATTACAGGCAAAGCCACTGCGCCTCGCTGATATTGACCTTTTAATATACTAACCTGGTTTGTTTTTGGCTTCTCAAAACACTGCTCCATTTAGACTTTACCTAAACTGCACTCCTATATCCTATAGTAATCCCTTTTCTTTCCTTTTTTGGTGATGCTACAGTGATCAACTATCCCTGTTTGCCCAGGACTGAGGAGCTTAATGAGACAAGGAACATTCAGTGCCAAAACCAGGGAAGCTCGCTGCAGCATCAAACTCCTGAGCTCAAGTGATCCTCCTACCTCACCCTCCCAGCACTCGGGACTACGGGTGTGTACCTCCACACCTGGCTAATCAAAAAATTTTTTTGTAGAGACAGGGTCTTGCTATGTTGCCCAGTCTGGTCTCAAACTTGACTAACCTCAAGTGATTCTCCTGCCTCGGTCTCCCAAAGTGCTGGGATTACAGATGTGAGCCATCACACCTTGCCTAAAGTAGTATTTTCTTTCTTTTTTTTTTGAGTTGGAGTCTCACTCTGTCGCCCAGACTGGAGTGCAGTGGCCGCTCCCGGCCACCGCAGCCTCGACCTGCTGGGCTCCGGAGATCCTTCCGCCTCAGCCTTCCGAGTAGCCGGAATTACAGGCATGCGCTACCACGCCCGGCTGATTTTTTGATTTATGGTAGAGATGAGGTCTCGCTGCCCAGGCGGGTCTCGAACCCGCGGGCTCAGGCAATCCACTCACCTCAGCCTCCCAAAGGCGCGGGATTACAGGCTGAGCCACCGAGCCCGGCTTATTATTATTATTATATTATTCCTAGCTACTATCATTGTAGTTGGGTAATGGAGATCGAGGGGGATCCAAGTCCCTTCCGTAGCAATTCCAGCACATCAAGGAGATTGTCTCACCCTGACTCCTCCCCCCCCTTCTCTGTGGTTTCGCCCAGGAGGGATCCTTACCTGATTTCTCCCTTCTTCCTAGTGGTATCTCCTAGGGGATTGTACCATCCTGGCTCCTTACGCCCCCGGTGGTGTCTTCCTAAACAGGAGGATACGCTCCCTCCTCTCAAGATGGAAGGATGCACCTCTGCTTCTCCAAACTTTGCGGACCTTTAGAACACAGTTCCAAAGACCAGCTTCTCCTGGAAGCTTGCCCTTAGAAGGTTTCTGTCTCTGAACGCCCCTCTCGCCCCCGCCTTTTGTGGAACAACCCACTGTACGGAATAGGTGCTAAGATGGCGGCTCCCACGGAGAAACGTCTCAGCGCAGCCATGTTCCTCGCTTGACAACGCCACTCACGAACAAAGTCTCTGCTGATCCGTAACGGTGCCTGTAAGTAGGCTACCACCTCTTAGCCTTAATGATTGTGTGCAAAATCAACAGTCCTAGAAGATGCAGTGTCAGGGGTAAGGACAGGAAACGGAAGTGGCCCTCAGAGACCATTTAAGTCTTGTTGGCGCGCGACGCTAAAGCGAGTGCACGAGGTTTTATGGCGTGATAGTCGCTCAGGTGATTTTGAGATGATGGCTTTGTTGGCTTTGGGGGATGATAAATTGGCAATTTGTGATGTCAGTTGGTGGAGGATTAAAGAAGCTAGTGCGTGGAAACCTGTGGTGGTCAGGGATGAGGGTCCCTGGGGCAGTCAGGTTTTAGATTCTCTGCTTCGTCTTCCTGTCAAGTCTTAGCGTGTTTTAGAATTTTCCTTGATCAGTATTCTCGGAGGTTTTCTAATTTTATTAATCTTTTCAAATAACCGACTTTTGACCTTGTTGATCCTCTCTGTTATACCTTCGTTTTCTATTTCTTTAGTTTCTGCTCTTGTCTGTACTATTTTCTTTTTCTTACTTTTTTTTCCTAACTTCTTAAATTGGATGTCAGTTCATTAATGTTCAGCCTTTTTTGTTAAAGTTTTCGTTTAATAATCTCTAGCTGCATTCGGCAGTATTTTGTATACATCATCTTATTATTAAGCTTTGTGTTTTATTTTTCCCTTTTCATGTATTTATTCCTTACATTAGTTTAATACTTTGGGGAGGGTTGACTTTTTTTTTTTTTTGCATCGGAGTCTCACACTGTCACAAAGGCTGGAGTGCAGTGACACCCCCACGGCCACCACAGCCTCGACTTGCTGGGTTCAGGTGATCCTTCTGCTTCACCCTTCCAAGGAGCTGGTACTACAGGCGTGTGCCACAAAGCCTAGTTAATTTTTTTTTTCTTTTTGAGTTGGAGTCTCACTCTGTCACCCAGACTGGAGTGCAGTGGCTGCTCCCGGCCACCGCAGCCTCGACCGGCTGGGCTCCGGCAATCCTTCCGCCTCAGCCTTCCGAGCAGCCGGAATTACAGGCATGTGCTACCACACCCGGCTGATTTTTTGATTGATTGTAGAGATGAAGTCTCGCTGCCCAGGCGGGTCTCGAACCCGCGGGCTCAGGCAATCCACTCACCTCAGCCTCCCAAAGGCGCGAGATTACAGGCTGAGCCACCGAGCCCGGCAAAGCCTAGTTAATTTTTCTTGATTTGTTGTAGAGATGAGGTCTCACCAAGTTGCCCAGGCTGGTCTCGAACCCCTGGGCTTAGGTAATCCTCTCACCTCGGCCTCCCAAAATCCTGGGATTATAAGACTGAGCCGGGGGCCATTGCCTTGCTAGAGTCTGGTGTGGCCGTGTGTTCTCTGAGCCATGGCTGTTGCCATGCTTCCTGATTTTGGTCCCCCTTCCCCACCTTGGGGAGGTGAATCTTCTGTCTCCTTCTCTTTCTCTCTCTAATTTACTTTTAAATAAACTATTCTTTCTCCAAAAAAAAAAAAAAAAAAAAAAAAAAAAAAA
>NW_007233037.1:27476-28851 GCF_000164805.1 Carlito syrichta
GTGATCCTTCCACCTCAGCCTTCCGAGTAGCTGGAACTACAGGCGTGCGCTACCACACCTGGCTAGTTTTTTGATTTATTGTAGAGATGAGGTCTCGCCAAGTTGCCCAGGTGGGTCTCGAACCCGCGGGCTCCCAGAGCGCTGGGATTACAGGCTGAGCCACAGACCCTGGCCTTCTTCCCTAATTTTAGTTTGAGCTTTTATTAGTAATGGCTGGTGAATTGTGTTAGATGTTTTTTTGGTGTAAGTTAATGGTAGCATGTTTCCTACCCCAATTTGTTGATGTAATAAATAACATTATTAATGTTGAACCATCATCTGGAGAGAAGAGGCTAAAAACTTCCCCGTAGAAGAATTTAAGAGAGATTTTTCATCTTAAAATAGAAAAATTAAAAGTTGGCAGAAGAGATGTATTTCCTTTCATTCAGGTAACAAGGTTTCCGGATTTCCTGCCTTCATGGTCACTCACCAGGTCCTCTTGGAGAAGTCCTCCCCATCCCTTGGACTTTAAATACCATTCACCACCCCAGTTCTGCCCTTCCTCTAAACCCAGATCTTCCCTGAATCTGAATGGAGTATAGGTTGACTGGGTAGGGAGTGAAGCATCTTTTAGAACCACTCAAGAATAAGGGACTCCAAGCTCATTAATTTGACCCCGAATATCATGATCATTTCCATAATTCATCTTGACCAATACTCAGAGCGGGGGTTGCTGAATTTTGTGGGATGAATATAGAATGACACTGATGATATGGATATTGTCCTTTTAGGATTCTTGGTGTCTCTGTGGAGCCATTACTGGAGGCTACAGGATCTTCTGCATACAGACACCCCTCCAGGTTTGGCAGGTGGGCTGAGGCCCAGGGTGAACATGCCAGCTAATGGGAAGTCACCCCAGAGGTTCCCTGCCCTGATTCCAGCAGAACCCGGTAGATCATTTGAGGTAAGGAGGAGGAGCCTGTATTTTTCTATTCCTTTTTTGTTTTAGGTTTTTTTTTTGAGACGAATCTCACTCTGTTACCCAGCTTGGAGTGTAGTGGCATGATCATGGCTCTGTAACCTTGGATTCCTGGGCTCAAGTGTTCCTTCTGTCCCAGCCTCCCAAGTAGCTAGGACCACAGGTGTGCACCACCACACATGCCCAATTTTTGTATTTTTTGTAGAGATGAGGTCTCACTTGTTTTAGTTAAAAAAATTTTTTTTGCTGGGCTTGGTGGCTCAGCCTGTAATCCCGCGCCTTTGGGAGGCTGTGGTGAGTGGCTTGCCTGAGCCCGCAGGTTCGAGATCCTCCTGGGCAGGCGAGACCTCATCTTTACAATAAATCAAAAAATCAGCCAGGCGTGGTAGCGCATGCCTGTAATTCCGGCTCCTCGGA